>NC_092570.1:14085000-14217500 GCF_037975245.1 Apostichopus japonicus | reverse complement strand
TAATTGCATAAGAACTTCAAAGCTGATTTAAAAATTCTAAAGCTACGCTGTATTTGATTCAAAGAAGAAAAATTTGTGGAGGAAGATAATGATGTAGGCTTAGGAGGATAATCTTTTGATGCCTCGTTAAACATTCAGTGGTAATTTTGCTCTCCATCTCTCGTGGTATGAATTTGACGTATTTGATTGGCCTGCTGACATTTTGATTTCGTAAACAGATCATGTGATGTATAAATCATATTTTTCAACTTCTCTCATGCTTTTTGCTTTCTGGTTTTGGTATAGATGGTGCCATTAACCGACCGCACACTCTCGGTCATACACCCCTTCGGTTCTATTCCTCTGGGCAGACTTCAAGGGCTATCGTTAGAGGTCACGGCCCTCCTCTCGGTCGGTGTGCGTCGGTTGTACTAGAGAGCGAAAACTCATCATTCTTCATGGAAGCTTCTTTGTGAGTACACGGCAGGTTTTACCAGTTTCAAACAAAAATTGTTTCGGGGAAAATCGTAGGAGACATATACCATATAGGAGCCTACCAACAGTAATTTGTGGTTGTGATGCAGATGACTGTTATGAACAATTCTCATCAAACCAGCTAAGATAAATCTTATGCTATAAGGGAGTTTTCACAAATTTAATGTTATTCACACCAAACAAAGGCAATGACTTGATCAAGTCTTAACATTGAACTCATCATGCCACAACATGTTTTCTATTTTTTGCCTCATTTATTACGAGTTTTTTTTTTTTGGTAGTGGAGATGGGGTTTTGCAAATGCTGAATCTAAAATATTGAACCTCTTTACACAGACCTTATGAATGACGTTGGGCTTCAGGGTCAACAATTTTAACATTCCCTACCTTGAAAATACGCCATTGAAAAATAAAGAGAAGGTAAAAGGTTTCAGATCTTTGTGGCACACTTTCTGGTCACTTCGCCCGACAACCATTTCGCCCAACTGCCATTTCGCCCAACCAGCCTGGTCATTTCACCCAGCTTATGATAAAATAAATTAATGGAAAGACTGATATCAGCATGTTGATTGAGCAGCTGTTTCCTAGTCATCGAGTTACGTATATCCAAATTCTCAGTTTATTCAGGTAATGTGCAAGTGGTCATGACTGCAGTTAATGGAAGAGGATGGAATCGTTGAAGTTGGCATTCCCAGTTTTGTCATTTTTTGATAGCATAAAAAAAAAATTATGAAGAGAAAAAGGTAGGCAAAAATTTGAGTGATGGGTCTCATTGATTAGATGTGAGATCCTAGACCGTAGGAAAGTTGTGTTGAAAACCACCAAAGTCGTTATTTCAACAAACACCTCATCTGTCTGCTTGGGAGAGCAGTTTGAAACTCTAGAACACCTAATACAGACCGCACACACTAGAATGTCTCAACTAGTCTAATAGAGACCAGCCAGATTCTAAAACACCCACACCAGTCTAATGCAGACCGCATACTGTAGAATGCCTCAACTAGTCAAAATGCAGACCAGCCAGACATTAAAACACCCATACCAGACTAATGCAAACTAGCCAGACTCTAAAACAGTCAGCCTCTAAAGTGCCCACACCAGTCCAGTGCAGATCATTCAGACACTAAACCACCCAAAGCAGTCAAATGTAGACTGTGCAGACTCTATCTAGGAGGGAGGTTATAGGCCCTCCGTGGGTGTATGTAAGGGGACATCACTGTTTGTTTTTCAAGGAGGGTAACTCAAAACGTTCATGTTAGTTGAACTTCATACTTATTATTATTATGTGGACCCCCCATTGCTTGCAAATTTGGATAATATATGGTCCTGGATTTTAGAAAGTATGAAAATTAAACCGACTTGTTGTAGATATTGCCTACATTCAATTATAATGTATTCCTTTTTTAAGGTCTACATTTGACTTCACAAGTAGCAGACAATTGTGTTTACCTGAATTATATACCAGTCATGTCAGTTCTCAGAATGAACGTTTCTCTGGATTTATTTTTCTCGTTAACATAATTATTTGTTTAAAAACGTGACAAAAGTCGCATTCACGTCATGTAAATAAGTGGATAGCTGCTTAGCTCAATCATAGAAAACACATTGAAATGAAGGCCCAAAGCTATTTAAACCTGTTGATATCTGACACCTCGTCGTAAAACATTGTTTGCATGCTTTTCATGAATATCACAATTGATTTTTAAGAAATTGTCTGTTATTACTCAAACCAGTCTTTACCAGATTCGCAGCTGATATACCAAGGTCGTAGCCTCATATGCCTATAATACCAGATGCAGTAACCCTAATGCAAGATTGAGATAGGATTCCCCACCCCCTTGTTTCTCCCTATCTAGGTCAATAATCACATGAGAATGAGGGGTCAAATTAAAAGAGTGTGGAGTTGTATCATTTATCTCAGAAGAATATGCAACTGGTGGTTTTGACATTTTGTGTTTTCTTCTTCAAGAACTAATTAGCTATAGCACTAGTCATGGTATGATCATTTTGGAAGCTTTAGATGATAGAATACCATCTCTTCTTCTTTAGAAGTTTGGAATTAATAAACAAACCCTTCAAAATATTGAATCGAGGCTTCAAAGGTAAAACTTGTTAGATATTCCATTTTTCTCTACAACAAGCCAAGTTTAAGAGATGGCACTTCTAGTGGCTTTAAGTTAGATGTTCTATTAAGAAATCTTGAAGGTAAATTTGTTTCAATATTGTCAGATATCTCGTCTCCATTTCTTATTTTTCTGCAGGTGACAACTCAAACCTAGAGACATTATCCATTTGAGCCAAGACCCTAGTGTGGATGTGTGTTAAACATGTTATATACAGGCGATTCTTTAGACTCTTTCTTCAATGATCAGTTACGTCCGAAACTAAAACCCGACGCCTCGACGAAAACCGCACGATCGAAAGAAAGGTACGATACTAAAATAAATGAGGAATTGCAAGTGACTTGAAAGTTCGTGAAAGGAAGTATATTTCCCAAAAGGGAGAAGTTATGAACAAAAATTTATAAAGGAGATAGATCTATAAATACCGGCAAAACTATGTATCAATTGTAGACTTTGTTTCAAACACTATACTGAGCTCAAATCAAGACTCGGAACCAGCGTCCTGAATCCAAAACATGGACGTAAATATATCAAGGTGATGTATAGGTATTAAGGCAACCGAAACTCAATGGCAAAAAAAATCTCATCAAAAGCAAAAAAAAGGTTACATAGAAACTTTAAACTCCATGTGTCACAGCAAGTTTGGACATGTGTTCAAATTTGTGGCAGGAGAAAGCCGTGACGTGCTTTTTACAGATAGAAAGTTCCATTAAGTCTTAAAATAGACATAATGAGATATTTATCATTATAAATTTCAATTTTTTATATAAGTTACAGGTTCTGAAAGAGCTCCAATTACTCTTTTTCTTTCTTAACCTAAAATCATTTTTGTATTTTGTTTTCCAAAGCAGTGCTGTTAAATATATATATATAAAGATATATACAAAAGAAATGAATCGTTTAGAATTGAAAGGTTTCGTTCATCAAACTCCTTTCCTTAGATGGACAACGAGGAAATAAAATGACAGAATTATGTACTACAAAATAACGTGGAATGTTTTCTATTTTTTTCAGAAGTCTGGAATACACAGTCGTAGAAATAATGTCAGTACTAATGAAATCAAGGTTTGGTGAAGGGAGGCTGTCTTGCAAATAAAAGCCATCGTGGAATGCCAATAAGAGAGATAGGTGGTGGTCATCACATGCGTATCAGCAATGTGTGAAGTGATTAAAGGCTCAGTACTTCATACTTCGCGCACTGCTCTTGCTACTGGCCGCACTGGCGGGTCGGGAATCTCTTCTACCCGTGGACATTCTCGAGGCCGATCCCGTGGGGGATCTAACTTCTTTAGGCGATCCAGATCTACTTCCAGACAGTCCAGAAAGATCCACCGTCTTGATCGCTGCAGTTGTGCTTCCTGCTCGGCTGGAAGCTGCGCTTCGACCAGATGAAGGCGTCCTGTAAATCGATCGACAGCAAAAAAGAAAGAAATTTTTTTAACGTTTCTCATCGTCTGACCAAGGTTACACTCTTTTTTTTTCCAAAAATGGTTTGACTATGAATTGAAATATGACATGCGGCGGAAGGTCTTGCTATATAAAATCACTTTATTTCCCACAAGATATTAAAATCGATCGAGCTGGGGGGAACCTATAGGCATTGATGAGAAATGTTTTTTGAAATTCTTCAGACATTGTGATGGTACCCTTTAGATTGAGAGATATACATATATATATATATATATATATATATATATAGCGCATTCAATCATCACAGTTCCATTTAGACAGTAAAATTAATTTCATACTGCAGTTGCTTAATCTTCCCCTCACATACAGTAGAGGAGGTATAAGGCCAGACAAGAAGCTTTCCAAAGGTACTCCCCTTTCATTTCTGATTTTGTCTCACAACTTGGTAAGTCTCCTGTTTGCATGAAGCTGATTTGAGTGTAAAATACATTGTCAAAACCAAAGGGAACACTTGCACCCAGCCCTAGCTTACTTTGAAGAGCAGAATTGTGGCAGAAATTGTTCTGGTCATAAACTTTTTTGTGAAGTTTACTAACATTAAGTTTATAAGTCAAATTGCCTAGCTGATCCATAATGCTTCATGGGCTTTATCAAAACAAGACACTAGTTTGCTTTTGCTAGAGTGCTTTTGTTTTGGGGGAGGGGAGGGGTTTGGGAAATGGTTTTGTAATTCAGAGAATTGGGATTGAAATCAGCTGCTGTAGTATTGATATGAATTTGAAGTTCATGTCTGGAAGAGAAACTTGTTTTATGGAAGGTAAGGGGGGGGGGAAGGGGGTGGTAGGTGTTTTTTTTTACTGGGAGGAGTCTGTCATGAGCACTTGTGTAGACACCAATCTTTTGGCTTGTAAAACTGAAACTTAAGTGATAGGATACTTCTTGCACTGATTGTGTGAGGGGATGGGGAGGGGGGGGGGGAGTTGTTTGTGCAAGTGCTCTCCACTGGTTGTGTCATGACCTTAAAAGAAACCAATCTCTTGGTTTGTGCAACCAACACTCACTTTGGTGACAGGATACTCCTTGCACTGATTGAAGATCCCGACCGAGATGTACGCATCCCAGTTGCACTTGGAGGAGGCGGAACAGGGAGGCTTGCCTAGAGGAAAGGAATATTTATTAGAAGTGTCAGAAGAGAACTGCAAAGGGGTTAGTTAATGCATGATCATAACTTGAATGTATCATAAACAATTAAATGTGGAAACACCTGACAATATAACTATGATTAACAACAACACTGCATTCTGGTTTCTGTAACCGACTTTTTAGTTTATGTATGGAACTTAAAAGGCTTTAGTAGCTAACACAGGAATTTGGCAGTTTTTTGACAAATATTGTATTTTTGTCGTGTTATACTAACAGTCAGTCTACCACTCGTCAGTCCACTCAGTGATACTTACGGTTGGTAAAATACCGTCTTCCCTCACAAGAAAGCATTACCTCGTATAGCTAACTACTACTATCACTACTGCCAAGGCTTCACATCTGTCAAGTTTGATGAACTTGAGAGTGTGGACCTGAATAAAGCTACTTGTGTTTGCAACCTTTCTCCTACATATGTCCCCCAAAAAACTGACATCAAAATATGTATTCTTGTAATTAATAACAGTTTTAATTATTCAAGAAAGTACATGGCTTTGATACAACCTTCAAAACTTTACAAATCCCTCTCTGAGAGTTTTGCAGTTGTGATGACAAAATCTGCTTATTATAGTATTCCTGAAAAAACTTCCCCTCACAGACCCTAAAAAATATTAAATGATATTAACAATATATACCTTGAGTATATACCTTAAGAATATATTCTTACAGTATTGCAACATATACCTGCAGTGTATACCTTGAGACGAAAATACAAACTTCTTTTACAAATCACCAGACTCCTTTTGCCTGTGACCTCTAGGTCACAAGACATTTTGTTATGAATAATATTCATATCTACCTGTGAGAAGAGCATGTGAGCTGTCGGTGCTAGGTCTGCGTTCTCATGAATGACACCACCGACTTGCTTCATCACCTGTTTGTTGAAATCTCGCATCTCTCGCAAATCAAAGTCTTTCTGGGTATTGGATGAAGAAAAGGGGCATTCATAAGGTCAATACATCATACAACAGAAATGTTACCTTCAGAAGAGCGATGGTGGTAGCACACGATAATTATCAAATAACATATCTTTTAGTTATTACAGATAACAATTAATCCTTAAAAGCTGACCCACCTCTTCATGAGTTTCTCCTTTACTCTTCTTTGCACTCCTGACATCTCGGGCGTATTTAACGACTAACTTAGAGGCTCTCTCTACCTTGGCTTTCTGTTCGTCAAGCTCTTTTGAAAGTTGTTTGGTTTTATTCTGTAAGTAAAAGAGACCACAAAACGTTTCATTATTTTAACCAAGTTGCATCCACAGTGTGATTGATTGTAATTGGTCTTTTTATAGAAATGAAATTCAAAGTAGGTTTTTTTCACCAAATAAATATAGGTTTGAACTCATCAAAATATAGGTTTGAACTCATCAGTCATTTTCCTCTCATGAGTAATAGTACAATGGCTGGCAGGGGGGAGGGTGGGGGATTGGTTCCAACGGTTCTTTTACTCCAGATCCATGAATTTTTTTTATTATATCATTTCCTTTTCACAAGAGATTGGACGAAATTGGACTTGGATGGTGGGGGGGGGGGGGGATGGTTACACTGAAGGCTTACACTAAACGACTTTACTATGCTTCCAATAAATTTTAATCTACAGATGATCAAAATAAATTTCTAGAATGCTTTCCTTCTGATCGGTGAGAGGGAGGGGAGGGGAGGGTTGAGGATATTGGGTGGACATGGAGTGGTGTGGGAAACTAACCTGTTTTTCCTCCACCATTTCTTCGTATGCTCTCTCATCTCTGGTTAAGTTCTCCATCGTATTTGACATGGTCTGTAGATCGTCCTGTAGCTCACGTATCTGTCGTCTCTTGTACTTGTATTTGTCCATCGCAGCGCGGAGCTGCTCGTCCAATCTCTGTTTCTCCTCGTACTCCTCGCCTGAAAAGATGATTAGACGTTACTAATAGAAACATCCTTAGAGGCTTCTGGAAGAACCGTTCAAAACCAAAACTTTAATCTGAAACTGTTTTATATACCGTGAGATTGAGATAATGGCAAGGTGTTTCAAATAAACTGGTTCATACCAGTGTTAATCTGAGGAGCCACATTGGAGAGGTGGAGGTGCAGTTTCACAGAGTGAAACCAAGCAATAAAAGGGGGGAGGGGATCTATAAAAGTTGAAAAGCTTGTGATTTAAATTTCACACTCTTCAAAAGGTGTCTAAATGGAGATATGAACAAATCAGCAACTGAACAATAGGAAATTATAAAACAATGGGAAAGAACAAAAGATTTTTTTTTTTTTTTAGCTAGAACAGAAGTGACTGCAGGGCCTGGAAAGCTTTGGTAATTGTTCCAGCAATAAAAAATTTAACATAGAAAATACAAGATATCAATCATATATAAATGACTCTGAAGTATTAGGTATTACCTACTGTATTTAATACTCACTAGTTTCTGTGACCCTGTTAAAACTTTTCCGATACTGTTCGTTCCTTCCATTCATCAGACGGAGGGTGTTTTCCAGGGCCTTGATCTCCTTCTCGGCTTTGCGTATTCTTGCATCCAATTCATCTCCCTTCCGCTGTAGCTGTTCTTTCTCTTGAGCAGCCTGCAAAAATTCGAAAATTGGAGGAAAGTTGTTTACTTTTGTCCCTAAATTCTTAGTCTCTTAACTGAAATTGTACATGTTTTGCCAATATTTAACACTTTGAGATTAACTTCTCAACTATGCTGATGATCTGAATATTTTTACATTTTGTAAATTCTAAACCAGAAAAAAAGGAAAATTATGGTATAGTTTAAAAAAGCAGAGTTATTCCAACCTTTTCTTTAAACTTGTAAGCTCAGAGTGTATGCACAACTACAGACTTCACTGTCAATGTCCACACCACCCTTCGGATGTTATAATTCGACATTGCCTTTGATAAATCTACGAATCACAAATTTGACTATTGATGAGTACAACCTTCTGTATCGGGACCATTAGGTAAAGTGACCACACTTGAACTGGGACTTACTCCCTGCCTGCATCTGTCTTAGTTCAGACATTTTTAACTCGTTCGTTTTAGCTTCAATACCCTGGACTCCCAGTCTGCACCCTGGATTACAGTCACTCCTTTGAGATCACCGATATGTCAGCCCCCCCTCTTACCCTCCCCCTCCCCTTGACTTCCCCTGCCTTTTACCTTGATGACATAATACGCCTGGGACACTTCCTCGTCTGCCTCTCCCTCTGGTGGTGCCATTGACACCATCAAGATTTCATACCTAGTATCAGAAAGGAGAGCAGTGTGTGAATTTTATACTCTTGTGAAAGCTGTTTAAGAAAAGAATGACTAGCAAAAGGCCTTTAAATTAAAAGCAAAAGAGGTTTGATACACTCATGGAGGTCCAAAGAGGTTTCAGTTACATAAAGCAAAGTATTATTATATAAACCACTCTCATTGTGCTGGGCTTTGAGGCAGTTGGTTGGTTTTTCTAAAATAAAGATACTTATGATTAAAAATATATTGTCATCTAACAACGATGCCAAAAACGAACGTTTAAACTTTAAAGCCCGATATAAGGTACCTTACTTTCAAAACAAACATGGCAACTTAGCATTAGCCTATCACACTTTCATATGAGATATACCTCTGCCTAGTCTAATTTGCATGTAACAATGGGGCTAAAGTTTTTATAATTGTGTGTGAATGGCAGCTAAGCTAACTTAACAGCAAAATGTACATTTAAAAAGAAATTGTTATTATTATAATAATTATTATTCGCAAACGTTTCAGTACTTGATTGAATCTTGCTAAAAGTAGAATATACTTTCTGTTAAAAACTAGATATTAACAAATACATTTTTCTTATCAAACACCTTTTTTCTGAAAGGTATTTTGTAATAATTTGACAGTACTTTGGCAGTTTTGTTAAAAGCCTGATTCTATTTGATCAAACTTGGATAAACTTCCAGATATTATTCATCACTCTAAAAAAGAAAACCTCCCAAAGTGAAACAGCTGATTTCTGTTCCTTTTAGTTGATTCTGATCAAACATTTTTATTGAACATTCTCCTATCAAATCAAACAAACAATGATTGAATCAACAGAAAGTTTATCCCCAAATTGGCAGTACTCTTTCATGAAACAAATGGAGTTTGCAACATGTCAATGTAAATGTACTAATTGTTGGGGAAGACCGTCTTGGATGAAGATGCTGGCAGGATTGGAACATCAAGCCCTCTTACTTTAAAGCAGCATTTGAATTTGGTTGGCAATTTTTCCAAACCTACTAGAATATTATTCAATATATGACTGGTCACACTTAGAACACCCTCCAACATTTTTTTCCTCCCAACTGGACACTTTGTTACAATAACATTTAACACATATAAGAGCAAAATTGCAAACTTTAAGAAAAAATATCAAATTTTGCCTCACTTTTAAAAATGAAACCAAACTAATCTAGCTAAAGATTTTGAAAAGTACCAAAGAGATTTATCAACATTGATGCAAAAATGCTGTATCCATAGTTACGCTAGCCTACCTTACGCTCTTCGTAGTAGATTAGCACTACTTTAGCATTTTTGTTTTAATGCCAAGTCTAGTTTCTATTGAAATAAAAATGTGAAAACAATCCCAACTTGATATCTCACTTAAAAGAGTCAAGCAGGTCTCTCGTTACCTTTTCCTCAACTTGTCAATTTTGCTGATCCTTTCGTGAAGTTCTGTGCTGACTGTCGCCCTCTCTTCCTCCGCCGTCTTCAGCTGCGCTTTCAACATATCTTTGTGAATACCGATCTCGTGATGACGTTCCTTCATTGCCTGTGGATGATAATAAAAAA
Source organism: Apostichopus japonicus (assembly GCF_037975245.1). Lineage (NCBI taxonomy): Eukaryota > Metazoa > Echinodermata > Holothuroidea > Aspidochirotida > Stichopodidae > Apostichopus > Apostichopus japonicus. The sequence continues at coordinate 14,207,515 of NC_092570.1, read as the reverse complement.
ATATAAATAATCAAAGGAATCATATCAGAGATAATCAAAGGAATCATATCAGACATAATAAAAGTTTTTGAATCAAAGTCATTCCAGCTGGTATGAAAACATTTCAAAAAATGTTTCCAAGTCTGGACACAATTTCTTAATTGTTTGAATTTGACATAACGACAGGAATCATGAAAAGATGACATTATTATAAATGAATTTTCAAAACCTAAAATTTCTACATACAACATTACTTGTCTTTAATGTAGTTTCAGCAGTGTAGAAAATGTAAAAAAAAAATTAAATTTGGAAGTTACACACTGCTTTCAGCATTTCCAAAGTTTTGACTTGCACGCACTACTCTCTACAGTGAATCTACACACTCAGTGTAAATTTCATTCAAGTTATTGTACTTTGAAGCTTGCAAGAACTAAAGACTTTGACCAATGGTTATCTCATGTGACCTCTGACCCCCAGAGAAAACCATCTAGTTCTTGAGCTCAATGAGGTCGGTCCACATACTATGTATAAAGCTCAGTCCAAGCTTCACTTTTGGAGTAACTGTGTTTACAAGATTTTTCTGTTGACCCCAAATGACATTAGACCTCCATGAGAAAAACAATAGCATTCTTGTAATTAGTGAGATGGATTTGGATACCAAGTATAAAGATCATCCCTGTTTTACTGTTATTGTGTTTACATATTTGGTTGGATTCTTTTGTTGACCCCTCAAATGAACTTTGACCTCCGCTAATTTCAACAGGGGTTTTGCATTGACTACTGTGAATCTAAATGCCCAGTGAGAAGTTCATCCAAGATTCATTTTGTGAGTCATCATGCTTACAATGTTTTCAGACTTTGACCTCTGCTGACCTCAAATGATCTTAGACCCCTACCAATTGCGATAGGGTAATTGTACTCAATTAGGAGGGTCCTTATAGCAAGTATGTAGTTGAACCATAACATACTTTTGGAGTTAATATGCCAAGGCTCACACAGAGCACACATACACTTATATACAAGTATTTTAGATGCCCTTAATGAACAAACATCACATCTCGCATAAATTAAAACCTTCCAGTCTCTGTCTAGCTGGTTACTACGATCAAGTTACCGTTTCTAACTGCAGCCTTCTCTTCTCCAGGCTAAAGACATCATCTGCTTTTGAGTTTAAGATATCGCGTAGCCGTTTGATCTCTAACTTCAGTATGTTGTCATCCACCATCATATCCTGTAGAAATGAGACAGAAAAAGAAATGTTACAAAGTGGTCTCTGCAGGGACTCTGAAACAGGTTTGGGATTTGGGTGGGGGCAGGAGTTCAGTGGTACTGGAATGGGGCATCTATGGTGTTACCACATGTGTGTGAAAATTAACTGCTGTCGATAATATTGATAGATAGGGGTTGGGGGCAAATATATATACTGTTTTATTTCATTGTACTTCAATCCAAAAAGCCAAAAAAAATGCAAATCAAAAATGGCCTTAATATCTTAGATATGAAAAGAACTAAGAACTAATCTATTTGAAGCATAGGAGTTAAACAAAAAAACCATTGACAAGGGCATCAGATTTTATTTTTGCCTTTGCTAGATATCCTACAATGTTTTGAAATATCAGTTCCTCTTTATGACATCATTAACATTTGTTAAAAACATGAAAATAGATTTGAGGTCTATTACGTAAGACCTCTCTCTGGCTTACCTGTTTAGCCTGGACAATTCTCTTGAGCTCCCTCTGAGAGCTGTCGTTGTGAAGGTTTAGCTCTTCTATCTTACTCGTCAGGTCATCCGTCTCTGCTCCTCCTTTCTCTAGCTCCCGTTTCACTCTCCTGATATCATCCTAGCAGAGACAGAAGATGTAAATGAAGTTAAAATAATCATAAAACAGAATATGCATATGCAACCATAGCCACAAAATGAACTTCTCATAAGCAAACAAGAACATTGGTAGGAGAAGGGGTGGACAGGGATGGAGAAGGGGTGGGGGTGTCCAATTGATATGCAAAGTTGCAACAGTTCTAATGTCAAGCAAACATAGATAAAGTTGGCAACACTTTTGGTAACACTGATGGTAAAATGTTCTTGACAATCTGCCCTCTATGATGAATGATCAATTTTATATTATCAATATCACAAAACTATCTTCTCATTTGTGAGAGGTTGTCCGGATATCCAGGGACTAGTGAGTCCTATTCAGAGAACGAAAACTAAACCTTAAGACTGCTAAAAGAGAGAACCAAATTAATTCATGGAGGATGTAGGTCTATTTTGTCAAACATACAGGTTAGCAAGAACAGTTCTCTTGACCACTGAGCTATTTAACGTTGCTAAATTCACCCCCTGCCTTCCTTGACTTGCTGCTTATTAGCATGCTTGAAGAACAGGAGGTTCCTATGAAAGGCCAGAGAGAATATATTGGTTGGAGGAAAAGGAGAGACTAAACCAAATTCCCCCTATCCTTAGATTGTGCAATTTCTAATAGGCAAGCTGCTAGGGTGCTCAAGGGCCTAGGGCCCTGATTATTGCAGGATTGTTGGTCAAAATTTTTTCTTAGTTGGAATGAGATATTTTTGACGGCCAGATTTGGTCTTGCAGACTGCCTATTGAGGAACCAGTTGTTTTAGAGTTGATCCCCTCTTGAAACCCACCTGTAGCCTCTTCAACTGTGTACTCAGTAGAGAGTGTGTATTGTTCCTTTCATCGAGGGCACCCGTGAGTGCTTTGATCTTTGCGTTCAGGGCATCCATCTCCTCTGTGCTTCTCTCGCCCTGCAATCGAGCAATCTTTCTCTCCAGTTGTTGGATTGCAAAATCCTGTCAGAAAGGTTTGAAAAGTTCTTATATGTTGACCAAATGTCAAAATTCATTTGAAATGAAACTCGAAGGTAACTTGTAAATAATGATGAGAGTGCTATCGCAACTTTAAGTGCCCGGCAAATGAAGTGATATTACTCACACAATTGTTTACAATTGGAATTTTATTTAAAAATGTGGCTTTACTTTAAATTACACGAAATTACACTTTTGATTAATAGTTTTAAACTCACAACAAAAATACATGTAGTGTCTATCCTTACCCGATACAGACCCCCAAATAAAAGTGAATACTAATTAACACTTATTAATTAATAAATACTTTAACTATTATAATTAAATACTTTATTATATCATACTAATACTTTCATTAATTAATGTATAATTAATACTAATTAACTAACTATTACTAATGAACTGTTTTTAAGGATCTTTATCGTATCAAGGTTTATCAGAAGTGATGTCTGCCTATAAATCATTGTTTTATAGCAATGCTATGGTCAATTGCATAAAACAGATAGCACTGAAAGCAATGAAACTGACATATCATCTGAGATGTTTGTTTGATCAAGCCCTGGGCGGATAAAGAAACTTTGTAAGGAACAAGTCTAACAATTAGCAAAGTTATTACTGGAATAATAGTTGGCCTGGGGTGTACAAATACCAGCACTTTGGGCTTTTTTCCACATGACCATACAGCAGTTACAAAATACACGATCATGTATGAACCATTTCCTGATAATAATGTTAAATGAAATGCAACTATCAATAATAAACTATAAGATTTAATACCATAATTTTTTTTTAATAAATTTAATTAAACTCAAAATTTTAAGATAAAAAACAGGAAATTTATGCAAACTCTTTGTTTCTACCTGATTATATATAATTTCTTGTTGCTTCAACGAGTCATGATCATACTTGTTGATACGGCTGCTGAGGTTTCGGCTGGCGGCTCTGGCGCCCTGGATCTCGGCAGCAGAATTCTTCTCTACAGTCTTGGCATTGTACAGTTCCTAGACAATAGAAGATATATGCAAACGGATTAGGGTTGTAGGATCAAGATTAACCCAAATCACTTTTAAATCTCTGCAATATCCAAAGGGAACAAAACTTTAAGGCCAAGTTTTCACCTGCCTCATTTGGATGGGTGTAAACCTTATGAAAATACTTTTGTGAAACAATTAGCAATTAACACGAAGGCTACACTCTTGACAGAAGCAAATAAATTAACTTTAAGATAACAAACATTGTACTTAAGGAATAGTTAGAATAAGGGGGGGGGGGTCATTTGAGAGGAAGTGCAAGAAAAAAATTTGAAATTTTTTGAAATGAAGTAGTTTGAACTGTAATTTTCACTTTGTACATGGTTGGACTCCTGCCTTACAATTGGGCTTGAAAGTGAAAATCAAAGTCTATTAAAGGGGCTTAGAGTGATTACCAACAACATAAACGAGTAGCAAAACCTTGTTCCATTTTTTGAGACCTTCTTGTTATCCCTTGCAATGTTAACATACTATAATAATAATAAATGGTGGCTATTTCCTCCTGTAATAGTTTGTGTCCCTGTTTCATGGTACATTAATAAGACATTTCCTTCATAAATATTCACTGTCGGACCCCGTAGCCAGGAGTTAGAGGGGTACTGACAATCTAGAGATGGACACCAACAATTTTAGAAGTGACACAATACGCATACCCTGAAATTTGTGAGATTTTTAGGTACATGATGGTAACACAGTTGTGGGGAGGGGGCACAGTAGTCTGCATGGGGTCGGGGTAGGCATGTTGCCTGGTCTGGCTACAGGACTGAATTATAGTATCTATTTTCTGAGAGTAATTAGTCAAAATCAATGTGGTTAACGCTTATTTCAGTGCCACTGTGGTGTAAGCTGTGCTGAGTCATTGGTAACCTGACATGGGCATCTCATATGGAGAGGAGAGCATATACTTGAGAGTCGAGAGATTATTGACGAACCTGCGATTTTTTGTACTGCACATCGCGGAGTCTTTTGAGCTCCTGCTCCATAAGCTTCATGTCTTCCTCTTCATTTTCTAGCATATTATCCATAATGGCCGCTTTCTCTTCTGCAGAAATGGTCGCATCACTGGCTGCTTTCAATTTCTCCATCAGATTTGCACGGTTGGCTTTGGCCACTTCAACTCTATTAGTGAATGAAGAAATTAGTTTTTATATCAATTATTAAAACTGAAGTAAAGACTGAAGTAAAAAATGAAGAGAGACTGAAATTAATGAGTGACTGATGTAGACGATCCAGCAGATTACAATTTCCATTATTTTCATTAATTCGGCAGTAAGTTCGCATTTCCTACACCATTTTTTTTGTTTTAGTTCTAGTGAAGGTTCACTATTATTCAGTAAACTGACAATTAACAACTTTATCCGAGAAAGTACTTTCTTTGCAGACAGTTTTACAATGCAAGAAAACCTTTGGACTTCAAGAACTATTAAAGAAAAGATTGTAGAATGTTGTATACTATGTGTAAACAAAGAAGTGGTCAACCCAACCTGCTCTATTCAAGTATTTTATTGGCATTTACACTAGTTAACTACAAAGTAGCCAGTGACCCATCAACAAGTGTATCATGTCCCAGTCTTGGGTGACTCCCACAGTTTTGAGAGCTATTGCTCTAATCCACACAAAATAATACCCTCATATATAGCCTCCTCTAGGGGGGATATGTTACCAAAAGAAATGTTCCCATACCGATAGAAAGGATCATAAAATAGATCGATGGATGGCGTTACTATTGCATCACTCTGAAGGCTTAAATATGTCTATATAGTCAGAGTAAAACCAAATCGCAAGCTGCTACATACCTGTAGAACAGTGAAACCTTATCATTCATAAGTACTTAACATTCATGGAATATTAAACTTAATTGTTCAAATTTTGCATAGCAGTTTTAAAGGAGACTGATATTTGTCTCTCATAAATGCAAATAAACTGCTATGTATGCTTGGCACTGATATTATGAGCAATTCGCCCATATTGCAAAGCATCTTCCAATGTGATACTGGATAAACTATTGCCTGTTTCTACCGGTTTACACGGTTTCTACCAGAAACCGCACAGTAAACATTGTACGTACCGTCTCTTCTTCTCCTCGACGTCCTTCTTGAGTTCATTAACTTGTCTTCTCATAGCTTCCAAATCAGAAGCCGTCCTCTCCACTGTGAATTTTAGTGTTTCCATCTTGTGTGGACAGAAGGAGAAAAGAAAAGAAAAGAAAAAAATATTTATCTGGTGTCAAAGCAGGGCACTTTATAGCTCAATTCTAACATGTTGGGTAAAATGTAGTATATATACCCAGCTGTATGTGCATAACTTGTGTGGCACAATGAAAGGAGAAAACTATATCTGTAAGACATTGCCTTCAGCAACTATCCCATTAAAAGCAAACTGGAAAGTTTAGAATCAGGAGAAAGAGCTGGTGAATGTTTTGATACTATTTTTAATAATAGGATCATTTCTAATAATGCAGTTCATTAGCTAACCCCAAGGTGATGTTACATTTAATAAAAATGAAGAAATAGTTCAATACCATGAAACTTTCCAACGGCCTTTTGCATTGTGCATGTGAATGATATACTTTATTTTTCTGTCTAAAGCCCAATATAGGGAGTGCCATGAGTGTACATTTTTTATTTGCATGAGAACTGTCTGTGATCAATTTCTGAACCTACAGAAGAGTTTGATGCTGGAAATGATTTTGATGCTGGAAATATATTTTGATGCTGCAATTGATTTTAATGCTTTGTTTTCAGTTCATGTGATTGTTTATCCTGCAATGCACACAGTTTGATCAGTCATAACAGATATGACCAAACCAAAACAGCTGTAGGAGAAGAAAGAAGGAAGAAGTGGCTGAGAAAAACCTATCAAGGATCTTCTAACCTCATCTTGGAATTGAATCCTCTGAGTCTCATTTTGCTGGTAGTCTTGCCTCAACCTCGCCGCCAGACGGTCTGTCTGCTGGATCTGTTTCTGTTGCTCTTGATTATTCTCCATCTCGTTCTCGAGAAACTGACGTTTCTCCCCAACTTGGCTTTCGTTCGCCCTTAGTTCTGCCTTGGCTTCGGCTAATCGCTACACAGAAAATATAGATTACGATACCTTTTAGCAAACGTAGAGACCCTTAGTAGGTTTGATATCTTCATATCCTGCACAGAGTGCAACCAGTTTAAAAGGATGGGCCAGGTAAACATTTATATCTAACTGATGAAAGAGGGACATATTCTAAGCATCCCGGTGAAGTGTTAACATTCAATTCCTACGTACATCTTTTGAGGTACCAGCACAGTTGAAATTTTTACCCAAAAGTGAACAACTTGAAGCAAACCGGTGTGATAGTCATAGATGCACACTGACATATTACTATTTATATTATCTTTTCTTCACAAAATGTACATATCCAATTTTCTTCTTCAAGCTTAGTGGGAGACATTAACATATGAAGATACTGGAGTCAAATGCGGGGGGAGGGGGGTACTGATAACTTCTTCACACCCCTTAATGTAAAGATGGAACCTTGTATTGTCCAAGGTAGAAAATTTAGGCGAAAGAGAATGGAAGAAACAAATATTTTCCTCTTTGTAACCATGACATCACACCTGTTTGCTTCAAGTTCACTTACTTTACAATCTGTGACAATTTTGTTTATCGATAATCTTGATAACGCTACACAGGAATTTTTTGGAAACCACGGCAGAACACTAAGGATATGTTCCTCCGTCATCAGTTAAAACTAAATTTTTCCCTTGACAATCCTTTCAAAGGGCAGAGGAGATTTGTGAGAGAAATATTTAGTTGATGGAGATCTATGATCCTCTGCAAACACTCAATCACCAAACACTTCAAACTGGAACAACACTTCAGTGGAAGTCGACAAAATGATATAACTATTGACTAAAAGGGAAGAAAATTATTATGATCAGATGATCAAAGATGGAATGTCGAGATGGTTATCATTTCTTTTCACTACTACTGGAAAAATATTTCTGGCCCATTTAGGTTCTACGAAAATGGTTGATTGGTTATACATAACGTTTTCTTTAGGAGGATAAGAGTTTACGAATGAGAAGTACGCCAATGTACTACACATGCAAGAGAAATATTCATGAGAAAGAAAGCTGAGGTTCTGACATTCTGGTGGGATGTTCCTTATGATCATATAAATACAATTTCATTAATAACATCTAACCAATTGCTAAATTTGCAGTTGAGATGTTTTCATTAAATTTAAATATGCCACAGACTTATATATTCATAACAAAGCTCCAAGTAGTTCATCCGTTACATGTAAATATAAACAGACTACAATAAAAAAAAAATATATATCGATTTATTTTTGGTTCAAATTCTACAATAATCTTTGAAACTTTCTAACATACCAATGCCAATCCATCCATTTCTCTGTCTCGTTTCTGCATCTGCTCGATGGTTGCCTCCCATTGGGTGATCAGATTTTGTCTGTCATTGTGTGCTTTTCGAAACTCTTCTGCTGTCTTATCCAGCTCCAACTATTAGAATGGAGAAAAAAAAATACAATGTAGTTGTTTTGTTAAGGACGATATTGAATTGGATTAAAATTTCTATCAACACTCTCTTTTATCCATTTAAAAAAAGGTATTTCATTGACTCAAATGTTCCAGATTGTATTTAAGAAATATATCAATATATAAGGTGAAGTTTCATTTCAGGCCACTGTTTTAGGTCCCTTACCTAATCTCCACACAAGCAGGACTGTTGTTACCATATCAATTAGCTACCCCCTCCTCCCCCTTCCTGATACTACATACCTGGGCGGTGAGCGTTTCGGTCATCTCATGGTTTAAGTTTTTCCGTTTCTTTTGAGCATCTCCCGTCATTTTCTCCATCCTCAGAGCCAACTCCTACAAAATATTGAACAGAAAAGCAAAAGTAGGAATGATATTATTAATATAGTAAAAAGACCAGTAAATATAAAACTGGATATAAAGCTTCTGCACATTTTAATGCACTATTGTGATAATAATTAATTTGCAACATCCTTTATGTGTATATATATATATATGTATCTCCATATATATATATATATATGTATGTATCTCCATATATATATATATATATGGAGATATATATATATATATATATATGGAGATATATATATGTATGTATCTCCATGTCATGCTTGTTATCAAATATATATATATAAAGTCATGCTTGTTATCATAATTATTGTATCTCACTCGAGATCCAGCCTTTCTCTAAATGCAGCATAGTTGTTTAACAGTTTTTCCGTTATTCCTATATATATATATATATATATATATATATATAATAATGGCATACTGTTCAATGATTCAAAGTCATGCTTGTTATCATAAGTTTACAAAACCTAATCATTGAACTTCTTCCAAACAACTTATCTGAAAGGCATCAATTTGGGGTGGGGGGGGGGTGGAAGAAGCTATAAAGAATAAAATCTGACTTTTTGTCAATCAGTTAGTTTTCATAAATCTGGACAAATTAGGACAAGTAAAGCTAAGAATACAAACTATTGATATTAATAAGGTCTGACCTTGATCTTAGCATCGTCTATCTGTGAATACTTCAGCAAAGTCATGGCATCTTCATCTTTACTGGCAGATTCTTCTAGCCAGGCTTCCAGTGCTTGTTGGTCCCATTTCAACTGCGACTTCATCTCTTCAAGTTTCTGTGTGTTCTTAAATATGGAATTCTGAAAAAGACACACAATTTAAAAAAAAAACAAAAAAAAAACGTGTTAAACTCTTTAAATATTAATAAACAAATACATATACAAACACCCATTCAAGTATTAGTGTTTTCATTTTTATACTGAAATTTTATACATTTCTTATGCTCAGTAAGCATGACGATGCAGTGTGAAAAGGTGCTGTCTGCAAAGTTCTGCAACCTACTTCATGAATGTTTTTCCTCTCTTGCAGTTCTGCTAGATCATTCTCCAGTCGTTTGATTTCTTGCTTCAAACGTCCCTCCTCTCTCTGTGCCACTAAAACCATGTGGTTTTCGGTTTCGATCTCTCTCTCTCGAGCACGGCTCACAGCCTGTCGGTAAGATAAAACAAGAAGCTGACATGAACCTCTGAAAATTAAAGTTAGTGAATGGTTGGAAATGTAGATATACCTAGACACTGACATACACTTGCTTACAAAACTATATTGGCAATAAATAAAACGATTATAAAGTCATGAAAGGTTTGTAAGATCTTTAAGTAAAAATTATTATCACTTTGCCGTGGCCTTTAGCACTTTCATGGCAAGTGCACCTGCTGTATACCAAACCTACTGTATTCTGCACACTATTTGTTAAGAATTATCTCTGCAATGCTTTTGCCATTATTTATTAAAGGTGAATGTTAGTTTATACCTTGAGGCTATTCCAATCAATATGCTTCCAACAATTTTAACTTTGCATGTACTAACATGAAAAGCCCACTGATGTTCTATGACGATACCAAAAATAGTTTGTAGATGCAGTATGTATAAATACAACTGTCCACATGGCATTATGAATGTCCATGTGAAATGCTTCTTCTTCAGGAGCAAAGTAATTAAATCAAGTAGATATTAAAACCAAATCAAATAAAGACAAACCTGCGTGTTGTTCAACTCCTGTTGAACATTTCTCATGTGCTCGGTAAGAGCAAACAAACGATCTTCTGTTTGTCCCAGTTCTAGCTGGAGCTTTGTCATATCTTGCTGGTTTTTCTGAAGCTGTTAGATATGAGATGGAAAATAATATTGTTATTTTTTATTCTAAAGAAAAAAAAAATGGGTACATCATATCTGTTCATCGTAACAAAGGCTAGCTGTGGAGCTATGGGGAACATTAAAGTTCACATGGGGGCCACTTCTTGTACCGGCAACTAAACCCTTTTCCCTATCTCCCATCCATCCGCCTTCCCTATTGGCCCATCTTTAATCAAGAAACAATTTTTAAGGTGATTAATGAACACCATATTTTACAACTACTTAGCTTAGTTTATAACACCTGACTGTGCACATAGTTAACCATTCCAAAGAAGTGGCTAACAGGTCTCCTAGAGTGCCAAGCTTTCTGCAAGGTTTCGTTTGCTACAAAATTACATGTATGATGGCATACAGTAAATTTGCGATAGCAAAGGCTTTAATGACGATTAATGACAATTTTGCTGATTTTGCTCAGTGGTTAACTTCTATTCTTCAGCTATCTGTTTTAATCGAGTGGCGTCCCACAAGGCTCAGTACTTGGCCCCATCATTTATTGTATGTTCACCAAACCACTGTGTGAAATCATAAAGCGTCACCAAGTCAACTACCACTGCTACGCCGATGATACGCAACTCTATTTACAGTTTGATCCCAAAATGCCATGGACAGAAATACAAGAAAAGTTGCAGGAATGTGTAAACAATGTTGGGATGTGGTTGAGGAGAAACAAACTTATGTTAAATGATGTTAAAACGGAACTTGTTATTTTTTCACCTAAAACCCAATTGAAAGACGATGTAACTCCGCACATTACAGTTGGGACCAATACCATTTATCCTGCATCTATTGTTAAGAATTTATGAGTTTACTTTGACTCTCATCTTACCATGGAGACCCAAGTTAATCATATTATCAAGTCTTGCTATTTCCATATTCGTAATATAGGTAGAATAAGAGATTTCATTACAACTGATGCATGTAAAATACTGGTTCAATCCCTCGTTACCTCTCGCTTCGATTATTGCAATTCTTTACTATTGGTATTTCACAGTCTCTAACAAACCGCCTACAACGCACACAAAATTGTGCAGCTCGCCTTATATCTAGAACTCCTCGTCGCAACCATATATCTCCTGTACTGTATGAACTACATTGGTTACCTGTACGTTTTAGATCAAAATTTAAGATTCTTTTACTTACCTTTAAGGCTCTTAATCACTTGACCCCTAGTTACATCACCAATGAGACCATACCTTATATTCCGCCTAGATCCTTACGCTCAATGAATAAAAATTTACTTAGTGTGCCTTCTACCCGTTCATCAACATATGAATTTAAACGTTTTGATTATACTGCTGCCACATTATGGAATAACTTACCCCAGGACATATGCAATATTAATATAGACTTAACGCAATTCAAGAAATTACTTAAAACACTGTTTTTCAGAGCTGCCAACACAGATTAATGTACTTAATTTTACTTGCTGTACATACTTATTTTAGGTGCTATTATTGTATTTTAGTCATAATTTTTCTATTTATTTTTCTATTTATGTTTTAACATTTCTATGTTTCTATACAATCTTAACTTTTATATCCTTTTTAATTTTTTTTACTTTTAACAAATTTTTATCTTTTGCTGTAAAGCGCTTAAGAGCAATTTTTTAATTGAATAAGGCGCTATATAAATCTCGTGTAATAATAATAATAATCGATGGTACAAGCAAATTTCACCAACAATAGAAAATGCTATACTTTCAATGGTCGAAAGTCAAACTGCTCGATGCAAAACGAAAATTTCCCTAACTTCGCGCATCATTTGAGGTTTTAGTGTACATAAATGTGGGGAAGAATCCACAAAAGGACTCAAAATACAATATTTGTTTTTTTGATACAATGTGGATGTTGTTAATGCTTTGTCGATGGAAACTGCGATTGAATAAAAAGGGGTTACAATCTGACTCACTTACACAGCAACTACAGTGTCTATCAATGCAGCTACTAGTACTACACATCCACAGAATGAGAATTTAGGGAACATGCGAAAATACCGTACACCACCATGACACCATTCTATAAGTACAGCCGAAGAAAATACTTTTCAAAAAGGAATGTAGGGTTTCGATTAGATGCATTTACTTACCAACTTTTCAAGTTTCTTGTTGCTATCATTAGCAACTGGTACCTGGAGACCTTCATCCCAGTCCATGCCACTAAGGACACTTTTAACACTCATTTTGAAAGTCTGACTTCTTAATCTATTAGAGAATGCAGAGAACATGAATGTGTAATGCAAGGTAATAATTGATGCTCCTGGTGCAACTTAGGCCTACACCTTTATGATTGATAATTTAATACCTAAAGTTAACCTAGTAGTATGAATATCAAATACCATTTCATATAACATTTTTGTCATTTTTAATTCAGTTTACTACATTTCAATACACCCACAGAGTAGGGAGGTTTGTGCTTGCTTAATCAATAAAAATTAATGATTAATTCAAGAATTTCAGTCTAAGACATCTGTTTCACATGTCCTGGACCTAGGTTCACATCAGCTTAGGCCTAGGCCTAGCAAGTAACGACCAAAAGTTACATCCAATTCACCTCTCCAGACTAACAACAAATATCTAATTCTTAAGCAAAGAAATCATGTGATTTTTCCTTTCCTTTATTGTGACTTAAATACCGACTTCTTCAATACTTTTAGTAGGCCTCAGTTAGGATTTAGCCTATTCTAACATTAATGTGTGGAGCCCACACCGGAGCTAGTGTTAAGCCTAAGGCTTCAGCCATTGTGCTTAATAAGCTCAATATAAAACTGGTGTGGTATAGGCCTAGCCTAGGTTAGTTAGGCTGACATTGACAAAAACATCAGATGGGAAGGTCTCAACTAAAGAGAAAAGGAAATCAAACGTTGAAAGCCCACATGAAACAAAGCAGCTGAAAATGAAAGTCACTAAATATTCATTAAGGCAACCTAGGTACTGTGAATACTCACCTCTTTCTGTAAAAACGTCACGAACTAGTCCTAGGCCTACTGTTTTAACGTATGATGAATCACTCACACAATTCCTGCAGTACAAAAATGTCATTGTTTGGGCATAGCAACGGTAACGTACAGATGCCTGCAAATTCCATAATAGTCTAATACGTTTATTACTCATATGCACGTCATTATCAAATTCGGTGACAAATCCAGTCTAAAAGACGTAGAATATTATTTTTTCCATTTTGAGATCGAAACCTTATGTCTCATGAAAATTTTCCCACTTCTAAATTGAGTGTGGAGATTTTCTTGTGCTCCTTATTCTATCGTCAGGTTACTGAGATGGCCATTTTTTAAACAAGATAATTAGCTAACGTTGTTTACAGAACTGGTCAGGCGTAAAACTACATGAGTTTAACCATGGAACTCGGTGAAGTTCTGGTCCGGCCAGCTAGGCTCCATACTAACACTTGCCAAATAATGCGTGGTCGACTTTGGTCATATTTTTAGTGGTGCATCCAAATGTTTCCCATCACAAGTTTAGATCGGGAAGCGGGTAGATACATAGGCATGAGTCAGACCAATACTCAGTGGGGATGCAATTACCACTATCAGGCCCGCAAATTTTAGTATGCTAATTAAATTGATCAGATTTCCAGTAGTACTTTCGAAACCATCACGGCTTTATAACAATTAAGGACTAAAGAAAAAATGTCCCTAATGACTCCGTAACGACAAGAGAAGAAATCAACTTACAAGGTACAACAAGGAAATGTTAACTTGACCTCCAAATCGAGCAGGCCAATATCAGTACTAAAAGTCCCCGGAGGAGCGACATGAAACACTCACTATTTAACCAGTGCATGGCTATAAACGAGGTCATCACTTCAAAATCACAGGCAACGAAACGAAAGTCGATGCAGTGATAGGCCTACAGCACTAGGTAACGTGTCAGACCGAGTCCAATTCTTGTCTTAAATTGTCTGTTTTGGAAGAAGATGGCGGAAGAGGAGGTCGTGAGAGATTCCATGTTTGCATGGCTTGTAATGCTAGTACTCCCAGAAACGTGCTACGTAGAATTCTTCGAGAATTTCAATTTTCTTGATGGTATGTCTTCTGTTGTAGGCTAGGCCTACTCGTAACTTATCAATGATTTACGCCAGGCTATAGGCTATATCACATTCGTACATACGCATACTCTATGCTATTCCTTTTGTAGGCATGGAACCTTAGCCTATATGCTTTAAATTAGACTAGAGAGGTTATTGCTGTTCTTCGACATTTCTAATGCTACATAAGTCTGTCATTATGTTAAATTTAATAAACAGATTGCACCTTAACTTCATTCTTATTGAACTAAATCAGGCTGAACTAACTGAAATATTTATGGTAGATGTGGCCCGGATAGTACATATTGTCTGGCAATTCAGCATCTCTAATCACAGGAGCCATGACTAAGATGTCGGCCTACTTTTGTTGGAATGTGGGGGATAGGCGATATCAGGGTATACTGTTGCTAACATACCTAAAAGCCATCAATAACATCTGAAGGTCAAATAAATGTCACTTGTAACCTTCAACTTCAATATTAACTACAGGGTCTTTATTTTCAATTTTGTACTGGGTATCCTGGTACATGATTAGTAAATGGCACTAGCATGTAGAACTGTATGTTGATTCCCTGATCAATGCTCTAAGAAGAAGGTTCAACAAAGATTCAAGTGGCTTTACATCATGATTTCAAGTTATATTTAAGTCTTGTTGTTCTACACATCCTTCTGTATAATTTGGGACCAGATAGTTTTATTCATAGCTGCCAATTTTCAAATGCATTTAAATTCACCACCGATGCTCATTCACTAATTCAAGTAATTGTGTTTGTTTTCATTCCCTCAGTTCCTTGCCTGAAGATTGCCATTAGTAAAGGATTGGGCATTGGCATTATTTTAGGATCGGTTCTTGGTGAGTTAACTTCCAGTTTCAAGTATCAGGAAGGTTTAATATACAGACCATGGATAATAATTTAACGATGTGTAACATCATCTTTGGTATATATTGTTTTGTTGGTTGGTCAGTTTTTATTGTCTAGGTAACATTATGTGGAGGGAAAACTTCCAGTAAAATTCATGTGTTATGAGGTACTCATGTATTGGCACTCTAAGCAATTTTACCTGAATTTTGTATTTTGACAGTTAAAATTCCCCAAATTATAAAGATTGCAGGCTCCAGAAGTGCTGAAGGCATCAGTCTACTGGGAGTGATACTTGAGCTGATAGCTATATCAGCCACGTGGGCGTATTCTGTTGCAAACGCATATCCATTTTCGTAAGTCCATTTCTTCTTAATTGCTTTTGTTTTCTTTCCAAATTTGAATGTGATACCATTTGGAAATTTAAACAACTGCATTAAAGCAGTGTGTATAGTAATATTAAGTATCATAAAGTCTACATCATTACAAGTAACATTTAATCTTGCAGGTTATAACAACATGTCCCAGTTGCTTAATAAACAAGAAAACAAAGGAACACAAGAAGCCTTTAAATAATTTGTTGCTGCCGTCTGACACAGTGGCGGAGCGTCCATACAGTCAGGGGGTGGATGCCCCCCTGACGGACTCAAATGGACTGCTGGCTCCTTTTCAGCTTTTCACCACTTTTTACTTATTCGCGATTATTGACTTTTTTATTGCGCTCTCATCTACTTATTGACATTTGTCACATTTTGTTGGTGTAATTTTCTGACAAAATGGCGATGACACCTCTTTATTCTTCGTTTATCTGCAAATTAGCAAGGCCCGGAAAGGGTCATTTCCGGGGATCTAGGGAGTATCTTTACTCAAAAATTTTCTGTACACTCCGCGCCAACCTGTGGTGACGCTCCGCTTAGATAGTGTCGAAAGCGCCCCTGACCAATACATCTAGCTCCGCCACTGGTCCGACATCACAGGTTATTGAATGTGTCTCAGTTTAAAGATAAGATATCTGTCTGTGATTCATAGGTTAGCAATTGAGAAGTTAGAAGTGCAAAGAGCTTCCCTGTCTCTATGTATATATTTTGTTTTTGAAATTGTGCCTTTAGTTCCCACTATTTCAGGAGCAGTTGATGTAAAATGTTATTTTGAGGAGAAAACCCCATATCTTGAGATCTTGTCCCTAAACTTGAGATATAGTTGATTGAATATTTACCTTTTTCAACTGGCTAAACCTTCTCTTACTTGAGGAAGTTGATCATCGTTAAGTGGTCTGTTAGTGTTATGCCATCTGGGCACCTACTGTATTCTTCAAAGTTTTTGCAGATTTTTTTGACATTTGTAGAGCAACCAGCTGTACAGCCACCAGAATATCCATTAAAATAGTCAAGTTTGTTACAAAAAATTGTTCCTTAAAACCAGATCGAAGAAAACAAAAATACGTTGTTGTTTTCATTTCTCTGAAAAAACCTTATGCCAACATTTAGTGTTGTGTGACTTGGTCATTAAAATGACTTTCCCCATAGAGTAAATGTGAATACTAGTGTATTATCAAGTCATATCCAATGTAGATTAGTATTTAGAAATTTATACAAGGCTTACTGTGATTCAGCTGTTTGACATTATAGTTCTTGACTGTCCAGACTTGTAAAGAGTCCTCATTCGTACTCTGGTCCTAGCAAAGCTGCCTGTATGCGTTGTCACCTTCAAGGACTTGTACTCTTACTCTGGGAGTCTTGGAAAAAGCTAGTACAGATAGCTGTGCAAGACAAGGCTTAAAGTACTTATACTCACGCCGAGAACCTTTTGAATATTCAGACTTTTACTCACAACAAGGGAAACTTTACTTGACCTCATACTGTTGTCTTGCTACATTCTGGCTTAATACTTTACACTATAAACTTGAAAGACTGTACATTTATTATTCTCTCCATCATTCTGTACAGGGCATGGGGCGAAGCCCTATTCCTCGCAATACAGACGTCGACCATCGGATTCATGTGCCTGGTCTTCAGTGGTAAACAGACCTCTGCGTTTGGATTTCTGGGAGTGTATGCTGGGATTATGTGGTTCCTGTTATCTGGCATGACACCTATGAATGTACTTGCTTCACTTCAAGCCTCAAATATCTTCTTGGTAGTCTCCAGTAAGGTAAAAAAAAATGTGGCTTTTTTCAGATATTTCATCTCAAAAGGAAAATGCTTCAAAACATGTTCCAGTGCGAGTCATTTTATATATATATATATCAACCGCTAGATTTCCTTTGAGAAATTGTAGATGGATGATTGTAAAAACAATTTGAATTCAAGCTGTTTTTTTTTGTGTTAGAATTTAAGTTTGATTAAATTTCTCAAATTATTCCCATTGAAAGAAATATTTATTTGCAATATTGTAAGTAGTTTCAACTTTCAAATGTTAAAAACCAGTCAGTTTCATGTCATGTAATTTGTTTTATGAGGTACTTGCGATTAAGTTAAGGAAATTTGAATGTATCTGTGTGTGTTTTACTCCAGTTGTGGGAGGGAGGTTGGGGAGTATCGGGTGAAGTGTGTTGTGAAAGTTATGAGAGTGAACAATCTTTCCTAAGTTCCTTATGTTTCATGGCTGCAGAAATAGAAAGGAATTGTTTCACCCTGTCACTGATTTTGGTGGGAATTTTCCACATCACGATCGTATGTTATAAATTCTGAGTTTTTTTTTCTTTTTGCGTTTTTTTATTAAAAAATTGAAAAAAGTAGCTTTATATAACCTGCAAAAGATATTACTTGTCATCATGCTGAAAGGAAGATCTGGATATAGATTTGCTGCAAATTTGAAAATGAGAAGGATTAAATGTCACAGAAGATTTGCAATCTTTTGCACAGCAAATTGAAAGTGAGTTGATCATTGTGGGACTGTCATAACTCCAAACCATGGATCTCCTGTTTGTTGTAGTAACCATTTGTTCTTTGGAAATGTTATTTTCACCCACAGCTTATTCAAGCCCAGACGAATTACAGAAATGGGCACACGGGTCAATTGTCTGGAATCACGGTCTTCTTGCTGACAGCTGGATCGTACGCCCGGATCTTCACCACCATACAAGAGACGGGAGATACCCTCACCACCTGGGTCTATATTATATCAGCCTTGGCCAATAGTCTCATTCTAAGCCAAATCTTTTATTACTGGAATGCAACGATAGGCTACATAGACAAACAGAAGGGAAAGAAATCCTATTAAAATTGTGCCAAACTGGTTTCTTTAAGGTCTTCCTTTTGTAGTTTGTACTCACGGATATGGAATGTTTAAACGATCAGATACCTGCGGAATTGAGTTAATACAGGGCGAAGGGGGGGGGGGGGTTGGGGTGGATCCCAGAGACGTGGAGTTCCTCTTCTTTTAGAAATTTTATGTAAGTTATATCCCATCTATTTAACAAATGTGTTGGGAAATTTCTCTTAGCTCAACTCCGCATGTATCATCTTTTGAATGGGAAGTGATAATGATAAATGTCCAAAATTGGGTACGGTGGGGGGGGGGGGTAGGTGGTGGTTTGTTGTTGTGTTCTTTGTGGCAGTATGCACAAAATAAAGATATTAAGTAGAAAGGTGTTGTGAATGAGGTATTTTAATTTTTAACGGGTCAAAGTAATATCTTGTGTGCTAGGATATGAATTGCCAATTTAATATTTAAGTAAACTTGATAGTTACTACCCCAATACTTTCATTGAACTATAAATACAATTTTTATTGCATTTTTAATATTTTTTTATTGTTTCATTGCTGCGATCCTTCAGTGTGTGTTACACACAGTTTGACTTGTTTCTTTTATTTCTAACAAATAATCAAGTTACAGTCATTCACAATACAAAACTGCCCGGCTGAATGTGCCCATGCTTACAAAGAGGACCGATCAATATTTTAGCAAGTAATGTAACGTTTGCTTCTTAAGATTCACGATTACAGCTGCCCACTTTAAACAGATAAATGTAACCCAAACCATCATGAACAAATTGTGCTGCATTCATACCAACTTGGGTTGAAACAATACCCGGTCATTCAGTGTGTGCTCTTTAAGGTAAAAAGAAAAATGGAAGGACTTATTTGTGAGATTCAGTTTTTGGTAAAGCTGTTTTTTCAGTAATCTCACCCAAAAGTTGATCAAAAGGCAGCTGTGCGATGCTTGTGTCAATTACTTGGCTTTTTTCCCACATTTTGTCTTTTCGTGTTAGAATTTTAAGCTTATCCTCCAGCCCTCCATGGAGGAGATGGAATGGCATTAATTTTCTATAGTTTTCTTCTGACATTAATTGATTAACATTCCACTCTGTATTTACACAAATATCTGAACATTAAAAATAGGCATGCATAATATACAACAGTGGAGAATTCATGGAGGAAAGATGACAAATATATTGATACAAATTTGAAACTTAATTCTACGAGTGTTTTTATCCATATTGTCCCCCTCCTTTCTTTTCTACATGGAAGAAGTAGTGTCATAAAGCCCCAAAAAAGTACTGATGAACTTTTGAATAATTGATTTCTATCCAATTTCTTCTTATTCATGCTCTCTATCAATGGGTAATCCCCAGGACCATATGTTAAATTTAGTATATTGTTGGGTCGGTACATACTAAGCACTGGACGTTGTTGACAGTCAGCCCTGGGAGGGGAGGGGGAATTATGTTACTGGGCCCCCTGTTTTTGGTGTACTCATTTTCCTTTCATTATACTTAATTCATTATATTTTTCTCAGCTACCCACAAACCACCACCCCCCTCTTGCCTCACACATTTCTTTCAGCTTCTTATATTCTTATATAATCTGCGGTTGCATCCCAACTTGCTAAGCCTGAGCTGTTAGAACATATGTTGTGTGCTATGAAATAAGAGTAAACATAATAACCCCGAAGGTAAAAGGTCATAGCATTGGGATTCGAAGTATATATCCACAGGAGTATATCCACAAAGTTTATATCCACACATGTGGAAGAATCTTCCTGATCCCTAGACGTCAATATGTGAAAATCTTGTCTGCAGTCTAACATATTAAAACCATGGCAAAGAATAACTAATCCTGTTATTTTTCTGAATATTTGACTAAAAAATAACCCATAAATAAACATATAAAACAGACTTGTAATCCCAAACTAGGATCTTAGAACATCACATTGGTCAGAGTTATTACACCATTACTCTTCGTATTAAAGGCACTTCATGAACAGAAATATAGTAACTCAATTGACAAACGGTCCATTTCCGTTGCTCAAGATCAACTTGTAAATTATCTTTGACACATCCCAAAACGATCTCAGTATGACGTTTGCATCAGTGGTACTGTTGAGAGTAGATGTTGCTCGGTCCTGAATGAAAACCCCCTTAGTTATTAATAATCCGTGTCATGTCCATGTGGACAAAAAATGCTAAGTTTCTGTACATAACAGCCTGCTGCATTTATTTACAATTATGTAGCTGCTACTCGGTCAATTTGCATAACATTTGGCTGTTCTACCGCATCCCGCGCCGATTCTGAGTCCATTTGGTCCCGAGTCCGATGCGAGTCCATGACCCCTCAAGACCGTGTAGATTTATCGGGTGGAATCTACACCAGATAAATCTACACAGAATAAATGATTCCCCCTTTAGCTCTTTGACACACCCTTTAACATACACATTTACAGCCTATTATTACCTCCCTACAAGACTCTTTTCTTTCGTTTCTGGTAAACTTCTGGACTCCTCAACTTTGGTTCTTTGGCTTTGTAAACTTCGTTGAAGTCGAGCCTCACAGCCAGCAGTCTCAGGCTGTCGTCGGAGTGCGAAGTCAACATCACAAGGAACTTTTGCACCATGTCCTGTTGGGGGGTGATTGACAGAGTAGTTTGTCAAAGGGGTTGCACCTTGCAAATATCAGACACCATTCTAATGGACTTCAGAAACTTTACTTGTACATTGCCAATGGTTATAGACATAGAGGGCTAATTTTATTTGTGGGAGGGGAAAAGGGTAGAGGGATTTTATCTAAAAGCTGGCTCACTATTTTCCAAAGTGGACATTATTTTGTTTACAAATTTGTTCAAGAAGGAGGCATTTACACCCTCCTCACCTCCCCCCCTCACCCCCACCTGCAACCCATCCATTCACTCAATCTGGTAGAAATTGAAAGATGGTACAGCAAGCTTTGGCTAACAGTTCGGACAACATTTCTTGGAGGGGAGGGGTTGAGCATGGAGAGAAAGCTTGAAGTCCACTCTGTGGAAGTAGCTCTGTCTGTCACATCAAGTACTGTTGCTTTCAAACATTTGACTTTTGCGGTTGTACAGTGAGGTAAAGAGTCTGGCATAACAGATGGTCACCACTGTATTACCTTCTATGCATGTAATTATGACACTTTTCAAGAAAATCATTTATAAATTTGATGAATCTTTTGGGGGTTTACTCTAAAACAACGTACCTGAAGAGTTTGGGCTAAGACTTTCAACTTTGCCCTCTCTGACGGGATGAAGTTTTTCTTGAACTCTTGTTGCAACCTCCTCTTATCTTCCTCTTCTAGTTGCGTGGTTCCCCACTCACCCTTTAAAGACAAGAAAAGGATTATGATGACAATGTAAAATAGTTAATTTATGAAGACCAACCCCTTTCTGAGGGTAAAGAAGGGGGGGCGAGGGGGATTATATTGTCTACGTTCAAGGTTCTTAGAACAGCTACAAAGTACCCAGCGAGAGTACAAGGTCTCGACCAACATTATGACTATAAAGCTATGAGTGATGGAGAAGTACAAGTAGAAAGCAATGAGTGGAACTAATAGTACTCATGTGTGAGTATAGAAAAGTGAGTACAAACATTGTTAATAGTACAAGTGCAAAGCATCAAGTACAACCACTAGTACTAAGTAAAAAGTAACTGGTGCAACCTATAGAACCAAGTACGACATCACTAGTACCATGTACAAAGTAATGAGTGCAACCTATAGAACCAAGTACAAGGTCACTAGTACCATGTACAAAGTAATGGGTGCAACCGCTAGTACCAAGTATGAGATCACTAGTACCATGTTCAAAGTAATGGGTACAACCTTTAGAACTAAGTACGAGATCACTAGTACCATGTACAAAGTAATGGGTACCAAGTACCAGACCACTAGTACCATGTTCAAAGTAATGGGTACAACCTTTAGAACTAAGTACGAGATCACTAGTACCATGTACAAAGTAATGGGTACCAAGTACGAGATCACTAGTACCATGCACAAAGTAATAGATACCAAGTACAAGATCACTAGTGCCATGTACAAAGTAATGGGTACAACCTATAGAACTAAGTACGAGACCACAGGTATCATGTACAAAGTAATGGGTACCAAGTACCAGACCACTAGTACCATGTACAAAGTAAAGGGTGCAACCTATAGAACCAAGTACGAGATCACTAGTACCATGCACAAAGTAATGGGTACCAAGTACGAGATCACTAGTACCATGCACAAAGTAATAGATACCAAGTACAAGATCACTAGTGCCATGTACAATGTAATGGGTGCAACCGCTAGTACCGAGTACGAAACCCGTAGTACCAAGTATGAATACAATTAATAGTAGCCAATCAGAGTACAGGCACAAAGCATCAAGTAACACCACTAGTACTAAGTAAATATACAAAACACTGAGTACAACCGCTAGTACCAAGTATGAATACAATTAATAGTAGCCAATCAGAGTACAGGTACAAAGCATGATCAGTACCACTAGTACTAAGTAAATATATAAAACACTGAGTACAACCGCTAGTACCAAGTATGAGTACAATTAATAGTAGCCTATCAGAGTACAGGTTTCAAAGCATGATCAGTACCACTAGTACTAAGTAAATATGTAAAACACTGAGTTCAACCGCTAGTATCAAGTATGAGTACAATTAATAGTAGTCAATCAGAGTACAGGTACAAAGCATCAAGCAGTACCACTAGTACTAAGTAAATACACTAAACACTGAGTACAACTGATAGTAACAAGTATGAGTACAATTAATAGTAGTCAATCAGAGTACAGGTACAAAGCATCAAGCAGTACCACTAGTACTAAGTAAATACACTAAACACTGAGTACAACTGATAGTAACAAGTATGAGTACAATTAATAGTAGTCAATCAGAGTACAGGTACAAAGCATCAAGCAGTACCACTAGTACTAAGTAAATACACTAAACACTGAGTACAACTGATAGTAACAAGTATGAGTACAATTAATAGTAGTCAATCAGAGTACAGGTACAAAGCATCAAGCAGTACCACTAGTACTAAGTAAATACACTAAACACTGAGAACAACTGATAGTAACAAGTATGAGTACAATTAATAGTAGCCAATCAGAGTACAGGTACAAAACATCAAGCAGTACCACTAGTACTAAGTAAATATACAAAACACTGAGTACATCCACTAGTACCAAGTATGAGTACAATTAATTGTAGCCAATCAGAGTACAGGTACAAAGCAGCACCACTAGTACTAAGTAAATGTACACAACCGCTAGTACCAAGTATGAGTACAATTAATAGTAGCCAATCAAAGTACAGGCACAAAGCATCAAGCAGTACCACTAGTACTAAGTAAATATACTAAACACTGAGTACAACAGCTAGTACCAAGTATGAGTACAATTAATAGTAGCCAATCAGAGTACAGGTACAAAGCAGCACCACTAGTACTAAGTAAATATATAAAACACTGAGTACAACTGCTAGTACCCAGTATGAGTACAACAAGCAGTGGTTATCTCACCATCTCTGTTCTACCCTCGATGGTCTCTACATCCTTCCTCCGCCTCTCACGCTCCTCCAAGCTGACCTTGAAGAATTCTTCTTGCATACCCTGAAACTGAACCACCAGGTCAAAAATGACCCGCAGCTGGGTCAGAAGTTTCTACAATGAAAAGAAAAATACAGGAAAGTGAGACATTTATTTAGGTCAATACCAGGACGAAGAGTATTTGTTTGCAACATTTGTATGTTCCCATATACCACTGGATAATCTAGTCTGACAGGTATTTCTTTCTCAAAATATCAAACAAAGTTTCTTTTAAGAATTTCTATAATTTTTTTTAATTTTATATATCTGAGACTTCAATGTTCCTTTACTGGATGGAACATAAGTAACAAACTAAATATTAAAAAAAATATAAATATATATATTATGTCATTAAACAATGGTTATAATAAAACAGAATAAAGTAAATTTAACATATCTCGTTACATATATACATGGGTTTCCATTTGAGACCCTCACATCTCACCCTCCCCCCCCCCCCCCCCTTCATCACCATCCTGTTACCTGGGATTCATTGTCCAGGAGTGACCTCTGTAGGATGGTGTCCAGGAAGGTTTCATGAGCTGCGATGATTTTATCCAAGTCGGTAGCTTTGTTTACTTGCTTCCATAATTCATCGTAGGAACACTCCATGACCTAGGTCAATGTATGCAAGGAACGTAAACAATCAGATGGAAACATTCAGTTCATATAGTGAGATTATGCAGTTGGTTAACAATAACATCGTTTTATTCCCTGCTGTGTGATATACGATGGGATGAAGGCTCCATACACTTTTGAGAGACACACAATTCTTAGCTTTCACATAAAATTTGTTTTGAGAAACGATATGATATTACAAACAAGGAAGTATTAAAGGCTTCTCTATACCTTGTGCTATGAGGAATTTCCACCTACTCCTAGAATATATATGGAAGTGACTGCAACAGGGAGTTCCCCTGCCCCATGACATCACATTCTTTAAGTGGTAAACTTATATTTAAGCACAAAATCCCACACATAAGGCAACATATCTACACACAACACAAAGACTGGTAAATATTTTACAACACAAAACAACTTTAATTTCAAGACGACGTTGGGGACATAAATCCATATAATATTTAAGTAAATAAATGACAAAAAACCCAACTGCAGCTGGAATAGATTTAAACCAGTGAACTCTCTGTTACAAGCCCAGTGTTCTTTCAACTGAGCCATCCAGCCCTTAGTTGGTTGCAATCCCTATACAGCCATTTCCTTTCTTGGGGGCGCCAGTCAGTAGCTACAGAATCTTGCATACCCAGGAATCATACCCAAGGTTTTTCAGTGGATACAGTGAAGAGATTTTAAGAACAAAAAAAATCCAAAATATTTTTAAGGTGGGTTAGTGATTATCTCACCAAGAAAGGAGAAGAAAATTCCAGACAGCTGTTTTAGACATACCTCAAAGTTGATGTAATACTGCATCTGGTGAATAAAATGGACCATCTCAGCGGCAAGGGTGTGAATGTGGTGGAGAAGGGGAGATAATTCTGAATAAGAAAAACAAGAATTGTGAAAAAATAATTAGGACAAGTTCATTGATTCACTTTGGTCTTCTGACACCTCATGGATTAAGTGGAACACTACCTTTTTCTTAACACTAAAACAAGAAATGCTTAGGTACTTCTTAGGAGCTACATATCAAAGAATATGAAAATATTCCACTGGAAATGAATAGTTAAGTTGAGGAACGTAAATAATTTAACTTCGGGGGGAAAATCATAATTGTTTATACTCCTAAACTGTGACATCCCCTGGGGATAGTTCTCGACCTCTCAAGGGTGATGAAGATTGTACTGTGAAAGCTCCAGTGATCACGAGTGATCCTGTGATTGAAGATGTGCCGAAACTTGCTCGTCACTTCGCCACAAACACAGATCGACTCCAGTCTAAGGGCAGGAGTACTGTGGTACTATAACTTCTTTGCGTCAAACACAGATCGACTCCAGTCTAAATGGCAGGCGTATGCACCAAACACAGACCGACTCCAGTCTAAGGGCAGGCGTACTGTGGTAGTATAACTACTTCGCCTCAAACACAGATCGACACCAGTCTAAAAGGCAGGCGTACGCCACAAACTGACTCCAGTCTAAGGGCAGGCGTACTGTGGTAGTATAACTACTTTGCCTCAAACACAGATCGACTCCAGTCTAAAGGCAGGCATATGCACCAAACACAGACCGACTCCAGTCTAAGTAGAGGCGTACTGTGGTACTATAACTACTTCGCCTCGAACACAGATCGACTCCAGTCTAAGGGCAGGCCAACTGTGGTACTATGACTAGCTAATTGATTTATCGACAAATCAATGTGACTCTTTTCTCGATATTTCACAACGCTATGTCATTCCGGGTTGATCCACCACCCAATCTCAAATGTAGACTCATTCTTGGTCAACTTTATGCTCTCTCCGAGGGGGATAAAAGGGGGGATGAAAAATATCCTGGTTCTCAAACGTGATGGCAGGCCCTTGGTGGCACTCACCTGGTATTTCTTTCATTAGAAGTCTAGCATTGCTCATCTGGTCCTTCCAGACCTGGGTCAGTATATACTCCATTCGTTTGGCCCTCCATAGGAAGTTGAAGACACGTAGATAGAGAATCTTACATTGTGGAGTAAACACGGTACTGATCGGTCCGTCCACGTGGTAGTCCAAACTAAAGACGTCCCAACCTGTATCGCCAGGAGATAGCTGTCGAAAGAAGACAAAAGCAGCAAAATATAATAAAAGCAATTTTGAATTTGGTCATAGGAAAGTACAACAAGAGTAGAGAGCGTGGTGGACGATTGGCTAAGGCATCATACTCGTGATCCAAGGATTGCTGGTTCGATTCTGGCGTAGTTCACTACGTTGTGTCCTTGGGCAAGATGCTTTATTTCAATTGCCTCTCTCCACCAAGGGGTTAAATGGGTACCTGTGAGGTAACTTGTCATTGGGCGCAGTATATAACTGCAGCCACCTGGAGGGATTGTCTCTGGGACAGGTTATCATGGACCAGGGGTAACAAATTGTCTGTAAAGCGCTTTGAGACCTATTGCTGGTACAAAGCGCTATATAAAAGTGGAATATTATTATTATTATTAACATGACAGAAATATAGAAACATTAAAATTGATAATGTGAGTAATACACAAATCTGATACAATGTCCAAATAGGTAAATGTAGATTGCGATTACTCAGTATACGATTTTGACCTTGACACCTCTCCAGTGTGTGAATCTGTCGCTATAAAACTTAACCGTTGGAAACTCACCTCCAGCAGTCGAACGTCCAATCTATCCAGAATTTCCGAGTCATCGTACTGGGCGTTTGTAGCTCTGATTGCGGTCTCCAGGACTCCAGTGAGATTGTGAAGGTACAAAAACTGGGCTGGTTTGACGAGGTCAGCCCTATGGACACAGAGAAGAGGGAAGAATCACATGATCACACCAACAATACAAGAACCATGTAAAATATGGCATGCTGGATCCAGTTCTCCAACTTCCCAAGTGGTTTATAAGTTTGGACTGTTTCGCAGTTAGTACGAAAGAGAAAAGTGAATCAGAAAATGCAATTTGAGGTGCCTAAAAACAATACCTTAGATTTGGAAACTTCAAAAATATGTTTCAAAAGATCTCTTCTTCAACAAGTACTAACAAAATTATATATTTTTCCTATCGTGATCAACTCGCGGCACCTCTGTGATCTGCAGTCAGGGACTGCAACTTGCCAAGTTTCGGAGAACTATATAGGATCGATGTGACAGCGCCCTCTATTGATTTCGGGCGTGGATGGAGAGGAGTCCCAATGTCGACTTCATATCGACTGATTTCACTATCCTTCCAAGATATAGTAAGATTTTGGCAAAATTACCATTTTATATGGAAGGAAGGTGGGATAAGGAGAATGGATACAAGAAAGGGGGTTAAAGTTGACCCTCTATACTCACTGGAGAAGATCCATAAGGTGTTTGATAAAGTCCCCTTGCCCAAGCAATAGGTACCTCCTCATAGCCTGGAACAATTAAGATAAAAACAAAATTAAGTTCAATTTACGCAAATGTTTGATGAATCTCTCTCATTTCCGGCCCAATTTCTGCTCTGTCGATGAAATTGGTTACCATGGATACATTTCCTATGTGTGTTTGGATAGACAGGTGATTTTCAAGCTTGTCGTATTCATCGCTGACTTAGCTGAACTGAGAAAGTAATTACTAACCGGCTTAAGTTATATCCATAATTAGTTCATGATTTTTGAAAGAATACCCAGGGAAAACTGGTAAAGAATGGCCATGGAAAACAGGAGAAAAACAGGCAAAAATGCACTTACCTTAAGATGATCCAGAAACTTAAATCTTTGATGGAGAACGTCCAACAGTTTCTTGCTTGTGTCCTGATAAGCCTTGTCGATGACTTTCTGAAATTTCCCGTCAAAGTCTTTGTCTAGGAATATTTCCGCTGGAAACAAATACATTTAGGTATTAAATATTGTCTCTATGACATTACATTCATTGAAATGACTACTGTTAACCGGTAGTTCTTGTTGAATCAACAGTATCGCAATCTAATACCATTGAGAACATTTCTTACACAACTAGCTGTTTTACTTTCTTTTCAATTCCTCTGTTCATTGTTTTTGCAATATTATTCTGATTTGACTTTTCCTTATCAGTCTTTTAGGGAGTGAAACTCTTCGACGAAGCCCCTCCGGGTTTTCTTCAGTTTTTACTTTCCTTATTTTTTGCGACTTGTACTATTTCATTTTGTAGAAAACACAAATAACCGAAACAAAACGAAACGAACAAACCTATGAAAACGAAGTAATTAAGGTCATTTGTGATGCAACAGAAATTCAGTGTCTTTAGAAAGGTTCCATCTGTCTCACTACATATAATCTCGTCCAGTAACCCTAACCCTTTCCATTTCAGACTTTCTGGCCACCCTCAATATATTTTTTGGCAACCTCAAAAAAGGGTCATGAACCACACTTTGAATGCTAGGCTACTAGACCACAGGGTCACAGCTTCTGTGACCATTGATTCATCATCCAGAATAGTAAATCAGAGAATTTTCCCGAAAGTTTAATCTTCCTCATATTTTTAATCTGTGTTTGTCCAAAGTCCAATTGGAGTGAACATCACTTAGCAATGTAGATATAATTTACCAAGAGTTGACTTTCGCATGGTTCTGTTACAATATACTTCATTCAGTTTTGCCAAACATATACATCAACATTAGAATGTATTTCAAGGTAGTGAATATAATGTTACCATAAAACATTAACAAAAAACTGCTAGTACTTACTATTCTCATATTTGCTATATTTCTCTACGATGTCATCAGAGCCTTTGCCTGTGATAGGAGAATTATCCTTGCAGACTTGTTTCAGGAAGTTGATGGATTTCCCAATCAGGAGAATCTGAAAACCGAAATTTATACAATTAAGCCAAGTCGTTCAACCGAGCATGGAACAAAAATGATATGGTGATGTGACCAAAATAAACAGGTTTTTCACTCAGTTAACTCAACTTTGTCTAGAAGTCAAAACTGGATGATACATGAGTTAAACAATTTTAGTATATTTTAACATCCATGAAAATACAAACATGGAATGGTAGGTGAAATTGACAAAAAATCACTTATATTCTGAGGTATTCATCATGGTTGACTCAAACTTGTCTAATTCATGAAATATGTTTGTAAAATAAATTGCAGTATCACTGATACCCATAACCACACAGAGCTGTTTAATGCAGGCAAGCAAGTCTCTCACTAAAAATGAGAAATGCCCTTATCAGCCGGCCTGCCCAAATCAATCGGGTTGAATAAAGGCATAATGGACCATCATGAAAAATGCTCTGAAAAATGCCCTTAACCTGCCTGTTCTATCAATTGTGTTGAATAAAGGCACAACACACCATTATGGGGAATGTTCAGAGAAAAGCCTTACCTGCCTGCTCCATCAATTGCGTTGAATAAAGGCACAATGAACCATTATGGGGAATGTTCAGAGAAATGCCCTTATCTGCCTGCCTGATCAATCCAGTTTTTAGGGGCACCATCCATCCCCTCCCAATAATTCTTTAAACAATGCATTTGCAAGCCTGATACACTGAGTTCAATGAGAGCTCAATGGATCCCCATATAAACAACTCCCAGGAAACGGTGCCTTTTGGAAACCTCATCGAGGGATTATAAATCAAGGCACCGTTCGGCAAAAGTGAACAAGCAGATGATTGGTTTACCTGTCGGGCCTGGTCCATTGAGATGAAGGAGGGCAGCATTGATTTCCTCAGCGTGTACTTCTTGTGCCAGAGCTTCTCCTCTTTAACGGAAGGATCGGCTGCCACAAAGAACTTTGGAGGAAATAAAGATTTACAATTTAACGTTGCCCAGATCGGATAATTCAGATCACCCCTTTATATTACACACTGATGCATGGCCCTTTGGGACAAACAGCAGTCTTATAAAAGAAGAAGAATAAAAGAAATTGTATGTTGTTTTGTGGCTATTGGTTGAATGGAAACAAGTCAATTTTTGGCTCCATTTGGTGTCTGGTCTGGCTTTTAGAAGCCCCAACTTTTCACCATCGCTGTTATAAGTTGTGAAAACTTCAGAGTGGAAAGAAGAGGGCTTCAAAAGGCAGAAATCTTGGGATACTATATCCATTTAACGTCAACCATTAAGCAAAGAGAACAATGGTTCTAGCCCAAGACAAATTATTGGTTGAACGGTAGAGGACTTTAAATAACAATCAACTTTCCTATCTGAAATATCCAGCTCATTTGAGTAACTCTTAGTGCTCTGGTTTGAGTGGGATGAAGAGGGGAGGCATTAGAAGCAATGAAACCTAGAATCTGGGAGGTCGTGGGTTCGATCCCTGGCCGGCTAAAGTAAGGGTGAGTTTCTCTGCCAGGAGAAACCCACCGTTTCCTATTTGAAATGGTCTTCCAAATTATAAAAAAAAAATAAAAATATCCAAAATGAGCTACAAGTGTATTAAAATTGCATAGCCACCCAGACGTAAAGTGTACGTTATAAGCCATTTCGCATTATATCCCATATACCTATGCGGTTGCTTAGATAAGGAAAGCGTCTTCCAGCGAAGCTACCACTACTATTGCTGTTACTACTACTAGTATTAATATTACAAATATTATTGTTAATGTTATTATTATCATCATCATTATTAGTGGTAGTTTTGTCTCCATTAAATTCAAGTTAATTATCCTGACGAAGTTAGAAAACTACCCTGAACACAATCGTACTTAATATAAGTAGTTACCTCGTGGTATTTATCTGCCAACAATCCATCGTAGATCCATTTGTCCATCATCTGACGCAGAGGGAATGCGACCAGCTTCAGGATGTGATTGATCAGCTTCTGTACGGAGCCGTCTCCGTGGAAGGTGTACGAGTGAATCGCAGACGCAAGAGCACCGCCTTTCTTATCTTAAAAAGTAATATCAAATATTTTTTGTATTCCAAACCACAGAATCAAATCACAATCAACGATTCTTTGTTGGTGCTGATTAGTAAACTGATTGTTAACACTGTGTCACACTGTGCCTTCATCTCACTCAATCGTCCACTTCATCTCTTCTTCCCTACCACACCCGCTCCACCCACAGCCTACAGCCCACCCCCTCCCCCCACCTGGGTTGCCTTCATTTCTTCTCCCACATTTCATTAAATTGATCTCTGTTATTCCTGATGAATATTCCCTCCCCTTTCCCTGAACTCAACCCCACCCTCCTACTCTCTTTCAATAATTCATGTGAACTTTTCCAAAACCTAAATTTCTTTCAAACCCCATCTTCATATAACTTTAGATCGTTATCCATTATCGACAACCAACATTAAAGGACCAGTTCATGGTGCCATCAGCCTTAATGTTGAGGCTATACCTGAATGTTCCAATACCCCCCCCTCCCCTCTGATCCACCCCATCCTTGGATATCACTAACTCATAACCCATCAATGAGTACTATTCCTCTACATTACTAATAACAGAGCCGAAGAGCAGTTTAAAGAGTGACCCAACAGGAGAAGTTTCGGCTCCTTAAGTAAACCCATGTGACAGTTTCACATCTAGTATTATTTAATATCAATTCCCCCCCCCCCCCCTTTCTTTTTCAACCAACTGAAATGTTGTTACTACCGAACATAGTATTAATTAGTATTTCTTTGTAAATCCGGGTTCCTCTTTGTGACAACTCTTTACACCTCGGCATGAAACTCACTTTTACAACCATCGACTAGGATGGCTAACCACTTCATTCGGTTCAGAGGATCGAATGTCCAAACGTTCAGCTGGAGTAGAGTGAGGGCGCTAGCAGAATTTACTTCAAATCCGTCCTCTGGCTCCTGCTGCTGTTGAAGAAAAAAAAATATGGCGACAAAATAAGAGCCAAATTTGAATGTGTTTCAGTTTCTTACTTATCATAGATATACCAGGTGTCAAGCTCTGATGTATTTCAAGAAAAATGGGGGGGGGGGGGAGAGAAAGATGAACATTTATCACGACTCTAATTAAACTTGGTAACAATTTCCAGTTTGGCTTCTGTCTTTGCAAGCTAAGGTGTCACCGCTAAAGATGCTTTCTTGCTTTGAATTTCCCAGGCGGTAGCATACTTTACCACCAAACCCAATGAAAAGCTGTACCTTTTTCTGACACGACCTTGCAGCAGGAAAGATGAAATTAGGGCAAACTTCAATGGTTTTATAAAAAATTGTATCATTGACCCCTTCCTTTAAAACTTGTGCTACACAAATATTTCTGCATTTGAAATCTGTTGACCAGGAGAATCCAAGTCATTGTTCATAAATAGTCCTCAGGACCAAATAGGGCAGGTCCAAGCTATTTGCACTGTGACGTACGGGACATTTCAGAGACTTAAATGTGTCTAAAAGCTATAAAAAATCTATTTTCCAGAAACTTTGTCAGGTTTTCATATTTGTTATTGCTGCTACTTTATTACAAACTCATGAAGATTTCCAACACTTGCTTTAATTAGGTCCCATCTTAATTAATGTACAGTGTGACGTACGGGACCAGAGAATTTTGTGTTTTTCTTGCTAAAGAGCAAAGCTGAAATCCCTCTGAAATTGGGAGGGCAGTGATCAAGCTGTTATAACTAGTGAATAGCCTAACCTTCCAAGGGCTAAACTGTAACACATTAGAAAAAAAATATGAAGCCATTCCAGTTCAGTGATTACACAAATGAAAATTGTCCTGTGACGTATGGGACATGTGACGTACGGGACAATTTGTCCAAATAAAAATTGACTATGAAAACTCATATATTTATTCCTGAATATATCATAACAAGCTGATTTCTACATAAAAACATTAATTTGGATATGCCAGAACAATGTCATTGGTAATTTAATGCCATATTTCCTTCTTTCAGGGATCGAAAAGAGCAGTGACTGTACTTGTGAGATCATTCCACTACATAAAACATGGAATGCGTAAAGTATAAATCTACTCTACACATTCATCAAATACTCATAACATCAATTTTAGCTTTGTTAGACCACAAATGATCCAAGATGCAAGTTTTGGTGCAAAACTGTCTCGGTATATACTGTACAACACTGTATCATACTCCCCACAATTGACCCTGAAGTTGAAATATGATCCATCCCATTCAAAATATACCAAAATGTCCACAGTAACATCCACATAATGTCCATCTATGAAACTAGTACAACAAAGAAAACTCTATAGACCTAATACTGGTTACCAGACCAAATACTCATAACATCAATTCTAGCTTTGTTAGACCACGAATGATTCAAGATGCAAGTTTTGGGGCAAAACTGTTTCGGTATATATACTGTACAACACTGTATCATACTACCCACTATTGACCCTGAAGTTGAAATATGATCCATCCCATTCAAAACATATCAAAATGTCCACAGTAACCTCAATGTAATGTCCATCTATGAAACTAGTACAACAAAGAAAACTCTATAGACCTAATACTGATTATTGAACAAACTCATGAGTGATTGTCCTCTGCAAAAATTGGGCGAGCAAAACTCTACACTTGTAACTAAAAATCTCAATGTCTACTATCTAAGTTCAGGACTCAAGAACATTGTTGCACAATCATGATAGTCACACTTCACAATAGGCCAACGAAATGTTGAAATGCAAACTCAACATTCTTGAAGTCGTCCTCATTCAATGTCAATGTTGAATAGCATTGTAGATGATTCTGTATCCCACACACACACACAATTGACTTCCCGATAGTATATTGAACAACACCTGGGCTGTTGGTGGTCATCAGTCAATGGTTTATTTGAAGCCATGTTGTGCTCTTCAGGCATGCAGGGATTATAAGTTGCAACTACCATCTTTCAACAAAATAAACTTGTAAGCATTTGAAGGTTTCCAGTAGAGGTCCCCATTGGAGCCCATGCATGTTTATTATGTATAAATACAGGGTTTCCCCACACTATGTCCCGTACGTCACATTTTGTCCCGTACGTCACATTTTTAATTTTGATAATTAGATTTGCTATGAATATTTTTTCAATTTTTTTGGGATGGATTTTGTTGAACAATGTTCTTAATTAGAACTTTACAGAATATCACCAAAAAAAATTGTTCGTCCATATCAAAACTTGAAAAAAAGTGCTGAAAATTGTGACGTACGGGACATCAGTATTTGGACACTAGCTAATTAGCATATTTAATTGATGAACCCCCAAACCTAATATGTCAAAATTATTGGAAGGAAGGGTGTATCATGTCCCACATAACTTATATTCAATAAGTTCATATTGCTGGCAGGGAAATAAGATTCCAAATGTCCCGTACGTCACACTGCAATTTGAATTTATGCAAATTAGCTGGCTGTAATTGTTCGAATAGTCAAAACAATTAAAGAAAATTATGAAAATCTGAAACTTCAATAATTCAGCTTTAACATGACACCACATTTAGGGTGCTTCAGTAAAGTTTGAAATTTGGCTTCTAGGGATACAATAGCTTGGACCTGCCCAATACTGTTATCCAATTATGTACAAATATTACAGTCAACACAAAATGCGGCTTTAGAAACAAATCAGAGTTATTTCCTAAGTTGCATTTATAACAGAATGAAGTCAGGGTTAGGAAGCGGGAAGTGGAAGCCGGACTGCTGATGAATAAACATTTACCTGGGCTTCTAAAACAGCCAATAGGCGGTAATATTCTGTTAATTCTTGTTGCAAGGCCGCTGTGAAGCTTTGGCCGACCAATCCGAAAGCTTTATCTTGGCTTCTCTTCTCAACATATTTTTTCACTTTTAGAAACAGCCACCCAAGCTCAGCCAGCTTGTGAACGAGATCTCTTGTTGGACGTGGAATTCCGACCTGACGAGATTAAACAAAGACTCTTTTCAACTGGTTCACAGAAATTAACTGCTGTAATAATAATTTGGGGAGAGAATATATGAGTTCACAAACAGTGAATGGGTGCAAAGTACAGTAGGGTTGTATAATGTCAGTAATAAATTAAAACCAAAAGGGAAAAAGAAAGAAAAAATAATGTGGAAAGGTCCGATAGATTATTTAAAGACAAAGAAACAAAAGTAGTGAAAGATGCAATCATCTTGACCTCTTTGATAAACTGGAATGCAGGAGACGTTGCTGCAATGATGTACCTACCATTCTTTAATACCCCCCTCTATTTCACTTGTTACTGCGCAATTGATGGCATGACGTAAGATATATAACTTATAAAGTTACAAAACTAACATCCTCAATCATCTGGGTCATCATCAAAGTTGGTAGGAGATGGCGAAGGGAGTGTTTAGTTGAGAGTGCTGAACTGCAATCCATATATCATATCATAATATGAAGGATAATATTTAAAATTTGAACTCATTTCTAAACATCTACACACCTGTGAGTCTAGTCTGAAAGCATCTTCACTGTAGTTATACTTGATGTATTTGCCTTCGATGCCTTGGAAAACGTAAACAAGGTCACGAACTATGACCTCTTCTGTGACCTCAAACGAGGCTGCAAGAAAAGGAAGCATTAGAACTTACAGTAACCTATTCTCCTGTACTCATATCATTTTTGTCAACTGTGTGTGTTAGTAATATTAAATCATCAAAGTTATATCTGCAATAATCATGAAATAATGCCCACTTCCCACCACCCACCCACCCCCCCACTCAACGATTCATGTTGGACGAAAATGTTTGCGAGAGATTTCTTTGAATCAAAGGTACCAATTTATTGTCTGGTGCACCCACCGGATTTGGCATTTCTAAGCTGACTGGATACTGGATTTGCCAGATTTAGCCATAAAAATCGAACATATTCCAATAGTGTCATAAGGTAGAGGTCCAATAGTGTCATAAGGTCAAGAGGTCCAATAGTGTCATATAGGTCAAAAGGTCCAATAGTGTCATAAGGTCAAGAGGTCCAATAGTGTCATAAGGTCAAAAGGTCCAATAGTGTCATAAGGTCAAGAGGTCCAATAGTGTCATAAGGTCAAGAGGTCCAATAGTGTCATAAGGTCAAGAGGTCCAATAGTGTCATAAGGTCAAGAGGTCCAGTAGTGTCATAAGGTCAAGAGGTCCAATAGCGTCATATAGGTCAAGAGGTCCAATAGTGTCATAAGGTCAAGAGGTCCAATAGTGTTATAAGGTCAAGAGGTCCAATAGTGTCATAAGGTCAAGAGGTCTGGAGGGGTGAAAGAAAAAGTCTGCAGTCTACCTTCTTTCCATATATACTTTTCAAAGGGTGATGTGAAAATTTCCTCAAATATGGACAGAAATTCAGGACGGATTTGAAATCCCTAATTTATTCCTAACTATTGTAAACAATTGTTCGGTAAACAAAGCTGCAGTGCATGAGTACAGCATGACTCAATAGGTACTTGACTTTCGTCGCTATACCAACAGCTTCCCAGAATACCTAATTCTTGACACAATGGAAAACCGCTATGCAGGCCCTTCCTACAGGATGGGCTAGCAATGCAGCCTAATATTCAATGCAACAGCATAATGCAAACATTACAGACAAACGTTCTTATAAGTTAACATTACAGTGTCACCTAACTGTACTTTATAGACAAGTTTGTTTTTCTTCTATTTTTATACATTTAAAAACTCTTCGAAAAAACTTACTGTTCTCTTCCATCGGAGAAGATGACATTCCCTGCTTTGTAACATTTGACCTTTGAACTTTGGAAGAAGGGACCAACTTTGATTGGGCGGTTTTAGATCCAGTGTCCCCGACCAGCATCTGAGCGAGTTGACTTCCTACCGACTGAGGATTGGGTCCAAAGGTCATACCTGGTGTGGTAAGGTACCTAGTAAAGGAAAGGAATCAAAAAGGGCGTTGTAAGGTACCTAGTAAGGTGTAAAGGAAGGGACTCAGAAGTACAATACCAACAGCTGATTGTTACATGAGCTGCATATGAGGAAAAACAGTTAATAGACTGACGATAATATTACTCAGTTGCTGTATGTATTAGGTGCTCTAAATTAAAGAACTGTGAGCCCACCCCCCCCCCCCACCTTATGATATGATACTACAAGAAGTACAATACCAACAGCTGATTGTTACATGAGCTGCATATGAGGAAAAACAGTTAATAGACTGACGATAATATTACTCAGTTGCTGTATGTATTAGGTGCTCTAAATTAAAGAACTGTGAGCCCACCCCCCCCCCCCACCTTATGATATGATACTACATTAAACCGAGGTGATACTGTTAGGCTACCTTAATAGTCTACATATTAACACACCATAAAAGTTGTAGCATTTTTCTTGTTTTAAGGGAGAGATAAAGCTAACTCTGCCACAATGAAGGCATAAGAAGTTATTTTAACGTCATCTTTTATCTACAACAGACTGGTTGGCAAAATGTTTTAGGGGAGAGATAAAGCTAACTCTGCCACAATGAAGACATAAGAAGTTATTTAAATGTCATCTCTATCTACAACAGATTGGTTGACAAAATGTTTTAGGGGAGAGATAAAGCTAACTCTGCCACAATGAAGGCATAAGAAGTTATTTTAACGTCACCTTTTATCTACAACAGATTGGTTGGCAAAATATTTTAGGGGAGAGAAAAAGCTAACTCTGCCGCAACAAAGACAAGAAGTTATTTAAACGTCATCTTTTATCTACAACAGATTGGTTGACAAAATGTTTTTTACCTTTCGACGATTGATTTCATGCCATTCATCTACTGTTTTGACAATTATTCCGGTGTAGAGGGGAGGGAGTTGGTTAAAGGGGGAGGGTGTGGGAGGAAGGGTGAGGTGGATTGAAGCAGTTACTGCTGGTATGCTACTTACCTCCTCAAAAGAATATTCTACAGGGTACTTTGATTTTGTTTGTGCATTTGTGTAAATAATCCAAAACTCGTGTAATAGCTACCATGTCAAAGCATTCACTTATTTATTGATATTTACTCATAGCTCATCAGAATTAGAGCAGATTTCAGACAGTAATTAACTCAAAGAGTTCCAGTTGGGGGTATTAAGGACAAAATTCTTACCCTGGAGCATAAGAGTGGGGTGTTGGTGTTGTCCCTGAAATATTGCTGATACCACTGCCTGCAAAAGGAAAAGAAAGCTTGCAGACTCTTTCATGGACAAAGTAGATAAGAAACCAAGCATCCACCCATGTCTCTGAATTCTACATTCATTTCTGATTGCCTTTTGAGGAAGGCATGGGGTGCAAGGGTATGAAATAACAAAGTCAAGTTTAGTCAAGTTTAGTTTTGGTTACTCGTTCCACATATCACCACATAATTGATATTTGAAATTGCAATGAGTTGGAAAATCCCAAACAGTGGAAAAACTTCCACCCTCCCCCGGTATTCGAACCCAGGCCTCCCACTTTATATGCGGACACCCTAACCACTAGGCTATGGACGCTGATTGTATGTCCAGAGGTACGAAACTGGTAAGGAAGGTCGTAATTCCACTGTAGGGGTTTGTCACCTGTATCGAACAATATCAGTTCTGTTCATATTTTTACCTTTCTCTAGGGGTCAATCATGATGCTAACCAACTCGAAATCATTTGTGAATCCTGAGGCTGAATTTTGAAATAGATACTATGAACAGACTTTGTTAAATGAAATGGAAATAAACGACCAAGGCCAATGAATACATATATATTTGAAATTGTAATAAGTTGGAAAGTATATAAATATACATATCAGCCACGCCTTGCCAAGTCAACAGAGGGCGCTATCCTATCAATCCTATCTAGTTCCTTGAGACAAGCTCTGGTCTCTGACTGCAGATCATAGCGGTACCATGAGACGATCACTAGCAGTATTTGAAATTTAGTTCGCATTTACTGAAGACGACATCTTTTGTCATATAGTTCCCAAACTTCACATCAAGCACCTTAACCTGTATTTTCTAAAGCACCCTATTCTTGGCATGACTGCAAGCCCTCAATATTTGGCTTAAATGCCAAGATATGAACAACAGAACAGACTTGAAGACATCTCAACTTACCTATTCCACTACTCTGTGTAATAACATTGGAGCCAGAGCTAAACTCAGAGATTCCTGGCGTCTGATGAACATTTCGTGGAACGAATGGAGTGGAAGTGGCCAGGTTGGGTAACCCTCTCCCAAATATACTGGCACTGGAAGGCTGAAGGGGAATGTTTATTTGTAACACAAAACAAGACATATTACAGGAATTTGTAATTTCCATGTTTCATCTGAATTTATGTAAATTTAATGAAGGGACAAACCCTATCATGAATTGAATATTGGTCTATACAATGAAGATAACTCTCATGAACAATTCCACCCCCCCATTCCCCCCCCCTCCTCTCCTTCTTCCCTCACCATCTCCACAGACAGGATACATCAAGCCAGCTATCATTTTAATTCTGGGTGATATAGATAACTGTCATGAACAACTTTCCCAAACGGCTACGAAAAATCTGATTCCATTTGGGAGATATCAAAGGTTTAACGTTCCTTCATATACAAGGCTGAAGACTTGATCAAGTCTAAATATGAAAATCATTAATTTTTGTCTCTTTTTTATTAATTATTAGAATATTTATTTGTTGTAATAGAGATAGGCTTTTTGCAAGTGCTGAATCTTAAAATATTGCAGCTTCTTACATGACCTAATGATGGTATTGGTTAACAGAATCAACACAGTTAACATTTTATCTTGAAAATATGAAATGATAACAAAGAGAAAGTGTAAGGTTCTAGAGACAGACTTTTTTAAGTTAGGATATCTCACAAACAGAGCTAGATTTTTTCTTAGCTGTTTTGGGGGAAGTTAATCTTTCACAAATATCTATGTCGTGTAAGCTATTTGAAGATAATGGTTGGGCATGTGTCTACTTTAAGATTAGACAAATGGTGGAATGTTGGAATTATCAAATAAGCACAAATTCTGTTTTAACATCATTCATCGACCAATTTGCGAAAGAGAAACGTTTGCCTATGAGCGACGATAAAGATTTGTCTGAAATGTACCAGGAAATGTGATTTATAAGAATTTTATTTTGTTACATTTTTTTTTGTCATATTTTTATTCTATATTTCAACCTCTTGCAGAAAGTACATAGTTCACACAAACAAAATAATTTCTCAGAATCAAGATTAATACATCCATACTTGGAACGTAGTTAAATTTGTGTAAAATAAAAGACGGAAAAGATTTCAAGTAAGTTTTACAGAGAAATCTAGACAGAAAATAAAAAATAGGTAATACACCAGAACTGTACAAGTCAACAATTATCAAGAGAATAACAAAAAGCTTTGGGTAGCCTTGTTATTGCAATAAGTTTCGATCATGACAAGTAACAAAACAGGATTTCTGTCTATATCGACGATGCTGCGATAATTTGATATGGTACAATAAGTTTTCAATTAACAACCAAACTTGCATGTAAGAACAAAACATACCTTAGCTTTTTCATCTTTCTGATTACTTGCCAAACTCAGGAGTAAATACAGTATTGACCATCGGTTCTGTAGCTTCCCCTGAAAAGCGTGAAAAACAAAAATTAGCAAAATTTTTCATGTATCTTTCTAAAGGATCCAGTTTGCCCAAAATTAAAGATACTGCAACAGCAATGTAATGAATCACCCTTGTTTGTCTACACAAGTTTTTATGGAGACATTTCCAGCATTGAATTAGTTATGCCTTCAAAACAAGGAATCCGGTCTCTTCCATTGACCCACGTCTGTTGTTTTGACTTGAATTAAAAATTAAGAATAATTCTTTTCAGTTTTAATTAACCGATACATTTAATACAGATAATTCAAGATTTGTCCCGTAACGTGACGACCATTAATTAATTAAAAATAATTAAGCTGCTTAATTAGCTAGCAGAATATTACCTGTGCTTGCAACTTTCTGTGCAGTTCTGAGAAATATGCTGCATCGCTTTCACGACCTTCTCGAGCCACTGCCAAGAAAATTTATTGGAAATGGATTTAAAATCACCATAACAGACCCTCTCTTGAGAAAAAATCAAATGTTGATGTTTCACAAAGAACATTAATTTCTTCTTGAAAATGTTATCTTCTCTGAATAATTACAATTCACCTATCAAAATTTGATATGGAAAACATTCTTCTCAAATTATCTGTCCAAGTTCGGCTGTTTGTTTGCAAGTAAGAACTGACGAGAAGCCTTCACACAAAGCTTCGCAAGCTAAACCAAAAATATCTTTTCAATCTTCAACTTCACTTAAAAGAGTGGTTCCAATTGTACATTAATTACCATTGATCATTGTCAAATACTCTGAACCACAAACTTTTGTAATTACTTTGTATGTGCTTCACAACACAGTTTCAATCCTCCCCCCCCCCCCCATGCATTAACCACCGGCCCATATTAGTCCTAATATAATAATAACTATCGCACGTTCATCAGTTCAAAATTGCAGACTTACTGCCAAGTTAATACCAAAGCTAGCAATACACTTACATTTTCTCTTGATTTTCTCGGAAACATGGAACTCATCTTGTTCCACCGATGGTGCAAAATTGCTGTAATAAGGAGAAGGAAACAAATTGCACAATTCATCATTCAACGAGAGTCAAGAAATGAAATAAATATAAAACACAGAAAAGTTTATTATGACAAGATGTCGACTAATGATACTAATCTGTACTTTGCGGAC
This sequence comes from Apostichopus japonicus, assembly GCF_037975245.1. Lineage (NCBI taxonomy): Eukaryota > Metazoa > Echinodermata > Holothuroidea > Aspidochirotida > Stichopodidae > Apostichopus > Apostichopus japonicus. The sequence continues at coordinate 14,165,061 of NC_092570.1, read as the reverse complement.
AAATGCAAGTTAAAAAAACATTCTTCTGCAAGCTTCTTGTAAACATATTTACACAAATATGTGAAATAGTAGTACAATGGACTACGTCCAACTGGCTTACAGACATGGACATGTTCTGGACAGTTTCCCCTCATTTGTTACTGCTCTTTACTACTGATGCAATCCTTGCACATGGATGAGACCGTATTCAGTACTTTCCTCTATCCCTACTGTTATAAAAACTATTAAAAAAAACATCTTCACAGACCAAACAATCCAAGTAAGATGGAACTTTTTGTCTGCCACTAAAGCAGAATTAATTGAAACCATTATTAAAATGCTTTTATAGATAATTAACAGAATGACAATTTTCAAATGTAACCATAAGATGAAAATAGTCACTTCAGAGACTTCTTTAAAAAAAATGTTCTCTATCATTTTCACCCCTTAATATCTTGTGGAATGTTTATTAATTCTTTTGCACTTTTCCACACAGTGTATCTTTACTGGGTAACATGACAGCCATATTATTTCAAGGGCCTATTTTCCTGAAAACCATTTCCTGATGCTGCTTGAGTCATGTGATGTGATGTTTTGTTTATCAACTTATGTTATAAAGCGCATGATATCTGCAAAGAAAAAGTGAATTCAGCGGCGCTGTACAAAAAATTATAATAATAAATACAAACAGTACAAAAAGTTGATACAGTCAAGAAATGTCTAAATAAAATGCTTTCTTGAAGAGGTGAATTTTTAATTCACGCTTGAATCGTTCAAAACTATGAATATTTCAAAGAAAATCAGGTAAGCTATTGCAAGTCATGGGGGCTGCGACTGGAAACGATCTGTCTTTAAATGTTTTACGTTTAGTTACTGGAATATCGAGGACAATGCCCAAGTCAGTAGATGAAGAACGTAACCCTGGACGAGCTTTGCGAAGAGTGATAAGTTCTGTTAAAGAAGGAGGAGCCGGATCATGAAGACACCTGAAGACGATGTTATTTATCACTCAGCAAACTGGTTTACTATGAGAACTATCCCAACTTAGTAACTACATGTGGCTAGTTGAAACAAAATGGTAATTACCTTCTGTGCAGTTTCATGGCTGTGTCCAGAAATATTAAGAGATACATTTTCCTACAGTAAACTTCACAGATTATGGGGAGATTATTGCAAGAACGGGGCTAAAAATTCATTTTAGATCTTTCTATCATAGTTGGTAACAAAATTTCTTCAAAACATTTTAATGAATCACTTTAAAGAAAAACATCCATTCAAATCTCTGTCCTTTTCCCCATTCAAGTAGGAAATTTTGGTGTCCAGCAAGTGTGAGACTCTATGGTTGTTTTACCTGCTTATGATTCTCAGAGCAAACTGGAAATGTTGGGAGACATCACAGCCTGGAAGACAAAATAATCAGAAAAACCAATGTGTACAGTAACATAAACAACCAAAAAAAAATGTAGGGCCGAACTGATAATTTCTGCATGGTGAGAAATATATAAACATACACCATGTCCATTCCTCAAGTCATGAAGTTTAATGAACATTCTGAAAACAGTTTTTACATCCACAAAACAAATTACACTATTCTGAGAATCTCTAATGGTTGGGCAAGGCCAAACATCTTGTTTTTATTTTGAATAGTGTCATATAGGCTTGAAAAAAAACAGTTTAAAACAAAAAAGTAATAAGAATTACTGTCATTAAAACCAGCAACTAAATTATAACAGAAATAGGTTTTCCTCTAAACAATCTTAAAACATATGAAGCTTACCCTCATCTTCGTTTAAAACTGCTTTCACAAGTTGGTTTAAAAGAGCTGCAGGGCTGTTTTGTACACTGGCATTCTGAGCAGCCATCTGGGCAGAACAAGGAACAAGAACTTGAAGAAGAGACATATACAAGTAGGCCTGAAAACACATGCCTAGATACATGACAGTGATAACAGAACACCTTTGTGTGGTATTTCAAAAGTTATCCCCTGGGCAATTGGGACTTTCAATTGGGGGCTACATGAAGGCAAAATTGCAACAATTTTGCAATCAAAGGTCCCAAAATGTGCTTTTACGATATAGGCAGGGAATAATTTATCCGGTAGCACCTATTGTCAAAATGTCAAATTGATATACACACAGTGACACTTCTAGGAACTGTATAGCCTAGTATTTTATTACTTATTATGGGCAAATTTCAGTCTTCAAAACTGCTACACAAAAGTTGAAATATAAAATATACCTAATAGGCCTATGCAAGGCCTATTTAATGTGGTATTAAGCCCTGTTAAAGCATATATCACTGGACATTAAAGATTTTTAGGCCCAGGCTAGCCTATAGACTGTTCAACCCTCCACCAAACCAAAAAAAAAAAATCAGGGTTTCTTCCAAATTGCTTACATTCAACACAAATGTAGTGACAACGTAGGTAGCCTAATTATAGCCCCACTTTAGTATCCTCCCCAAGCTAGACATGACACTACTAAATGTCACATAAATAATAACGGCCAAGTTGAGGCATATGCTAGGGCATAATACTATAGTAATTTCTATTACTTAGTTAGGCCCTAGGCTAGGCCTAACGTAGGCCTGAACCTGAGTAGACACTACAGTACAATCTCTGTCAGACTGACTAGTAGTACAAGTACAAACAAAACACGTAAATAACCAAATAGGCTACTTATATTACACTTTATCCGTTTTACGAGCATCAATTGTAGCACATGATCAATTCACATCTAGAAAATCATCCTCTGTTGATAGCGTTTTATGACATTCGACTCAACCTGGGATTCCTGGGGATAGTACTAGTAGGCTAATCTTTTTCTTTTGTAAATAACTGAAGTAACGTTACATGTATATATAGTACAGTTATATTCGCGCCATGGAATTGAAATTACCATTTGCACGAACACTCGAGCCTATAAATTAGCATGAACCTATTGCGCGATATCTTTGCCAACTCACTATTATCAATGTCAGGCTCTACACGCGTAACTTACACCGAACAAGTTACACCAAGCAGAACCCAACGATAGCAGGCTATACAATCTGTTCAATGTTTCGACTAGGCCTAAGCGTGAACCAAAGGCTAGCAATTTTTACCAAGTGGTAACATATTATCTTGTGTGTTTTGTTTTCATGGTTCATAGATTCAGTATTTTATCGTTACTCCACGAGGCAGTTAATTGTGTTTGTGCGAGAAAGCACTGACATTGAAACAACTCCAACGTCGGGCTAAGTAGTACTGACACTTTGGTTAGTAGACCTAACTATAACATAAGAATGATTAAGAAACACGGGCATATAGGGCTAGCCCTGTGCATAAGCTTTAGCCTAGGTTACTGTTACTCCATATCATTTAAAAATATTTCTGATGTTTTCAGCCTGTAGAACTTTCTTATTTAACTTGTTTCTAAAGTTATTTTCTTATTTTCATCACATTTTTTTTATTTTGCCATTAGTTTACTTAGCCGGTAACAGAATTAGCCTACTTAGTTTCTAATGATAGGTCTCCAATTACCACCTAGTGTTGCAAGTGGTAGCTACATTTCAGGATATGTTCAGGAAATTGATTGGTTCTTTCACAATCATACAGATTGGCCTAGGCTAGCTATGCGTTGTCTTCTTTTGTATCCAGAAAAGGTGACTGAAAGAGCAGATTAGAACATGAGTGTCACAAAATCATGCTATTCAACCTTAGTAGTACTACCTTGTGGGATATTTGTTATCATTTCTTAAAAACATTAACATATTACCAAGATTAATTTCACTGGAGCATGGGGTTTCTTATTGATGCTATAGACTTAAATTAGAAGAGGAGAGAATAAGTTAAGAGGAGATAGGAAAGTAAGTTAACTTTGTGGTGGAATCGGAATGAATGTGAGTGTATTGGAAACGTTAGCAAGACCAAGCAACATAAAACACACTTGTTCAGAAGTGTCCAAATTGTTAGAATAGATTAATATTTAACTAGATGTTGTTTCAAAATCTCATTTTAACTTTTCATTATTGCCCTCTTCCATTTGATCGTAACTTGGAAGTTATTTCTGGCATTTTTTATTCTTTCTCAGTTCAGGAAATACAAGATGTGATGCCTGTGGAGAGTTTTACATCAGTGTGCTATTCTTGTGAAAAATGCAGTGACATTTTTTTCTTGTGAACAAAGTTTTGGAGACCACTCCAAATTCAAAGAACATATACATCTATCTAGGGGAACCTTAGTCAAATGACAAGCACAGGATATCACTTCTCTCACACATCTGTGGAAAGGAAAATTCTTTTTGGAAAACTATATTCCAGATATTCTGATGGCTAGATCCTTTGGAAAGATCGTACATTACTTTTATTTAACTTTTCTGTTTCTATGATACCGTCTCTCTCTTATCTTGAAGTGACAATTGTAATTGGCAGAAGAAAGTTTATCTTGTGATATCGGAGGATGTAATTTGTACCGGAATGTCTTTCCCAAAGTCATTTTTCTTGATTGTTGTCGCAATCACTGCAGTCGTCATTCCAGCTTCTGGTGCAAATGGCAAGCAAGTACCGAAACAAAATAAAGACATTTCTCCGTTGAAGCGTAAGAATGACCAGCAATTTTCCAGTAACCAGATGATGTATTGGTTGACCCATTCCTGCCACCATCTCGTAACCCTGATTCACACCAAGTCCAAAGTCATTAGGAAATTGGAACAGTCGATTGAAAAAGTCAAGAGCGAGAGAGATCTGACCCCGGAGATGAGGGCGTTTCAAATCCACACCTTTGAGATCTTTAAGAAGGAACTGAATGAAAGTGAAAACTCTATATTTACATCAATAGCTAGTTTGAAGAGGGCTTTAACCGTGAGTTGACAAATTTTCTCATACATGTATATATATATATGTGACAGTTGATTGTTGGCTTGCAAAATAATGCATAAGGGAATATGACTGCACATGAAGGAAAGTGTCATTTCAGTGGTACACAATGTAACGAGAGGGTGTTGTGGTCAAGTGGTTAAGGCAGTGGACTTGTGATCTAAGGATTACAGGTTCGAGCCCTGGCCAGATCACTGCGCTGTGTCCTTGGGCAAGGCACTTTATCTCCATTTTCTCTCTTCACCCAGGTGTATAAATGGGGACTTGCGAGGTGACTTGTAAATATAGTTGCGTGCGCCGGTTTGTGGCTGCTTCCTATGGGAAGTCCCCCAGGGGACACATGGCTGTGGTGCACTGTGGTGCCCCAGGAGAGATTGTTTGTATTGTGCACACTTTGGTGTGTAGGCGTGACAAGTTACCAATGACCAGGGTTAAGTTACACATCCGGGACAGCAAGTTTGCTTATGAGGATGTTCATTAATCAAGTAACTGGTCATCTTTTAAATTTTTCTTCTTAACTTGAGATATGATTGGTTGAATTTCATTCTATTTTGACTTTGTAAACCATTGATTCAGTAAGTGGACTGTGTTGTCATAATGGCAGATGTTCTTCAATAGCTTTCCTTTCCTATCATAATATTCTTGTTGATTAATCCTTGAAATGTGATTAAATTAAGGAGTGTTTGCTTAATTGTCATTACTGATGACCTGCTAAGTACTGTGAGCTGTTAAATATTTCTAGTTTTATAAATGAGTTACCTACCCTGAAATTATTGTGATCTGGGCTGGATGCTTGACATGGTTGGAATTCATGGTAACATTTCTGATGTTTCAATTTACATAATAATAATAATAATGATGATAATAATAATGAAATATTAATAATAATAATGAACATTTGTCATGCGCTGGTATGCATCAAAACGACGCCTACTGCGCAGTGAAACAACAGTGAGAAAGGCCAAGACAAGTAACAGACAAAGAATACTGTAAGATAACAAAAAGGTAAAAGTCAATAAGAATAAGATGTCGTTGTGTGTTCAAGAAATGGACCCGTCTTCAGAGTTGATTTAAATTGTTAGGACATAAGAGAAGGATAGAGCTTATCACAGCAGAACAGCAGATGCTTATACATGTAGCAAGTTTGGGAATGGCCTCCGTACAGCTGTTTTCTCAAGTCTGTGCAACAAAGTTAACTTTGAAGTCAGATTATACATGTCTGACTTCTTGACTGCTAGTCACACTGAAGTGCTTAAAAATTCCCACCAGACCCTTAATTGCAAAATAGGAATGAAACTTGATTTATTATTATCATAATAATCCTTCCTTCCAATTATTTTTATTGTTGTTATCTTGCTGTTGTTTTTACAGGGAAATTATAAGGATGTAAACAATATGAAAGAGAGTAGCCTCGAGAGATTGGAAGCTCTGAAGATTGCTACATTGAAAGAGGAGCAAGAGTACAACGACCTGTTGGCCGTAGAGAAGTTACAGCTGCAGTACCAAGAACATCTGAAAATGGCCAACTCCAGCCACAATAAATTAGAAGCCATGCTGGACGAAGTACTGGAAGAGGTAGCAGTCGCAGCGGATAAATTAGAGAGCGGTATCTTGGAGCACGCCTTTGACCAATCCAAGAAGGTGACTCTCTTTTATTCTTTCGTTTTCATTTTCTTCAGATTTTGACTCGTAAATTACAACTTTGCTTATACAATATATACACAATCCACAATATCCGTGACAAAACTTGAATTAGCTTGAATGTTAGAAGGGGGCTTTATATGGGTGGTTGTTGGGTCAACAATGTTAGCTAACTCATTGATGGTGGGTCAAGCCCATACATTATAAAAGGGTGATGGAATACTTCATAGTTTTCTCGTAGAGAACAATGGAGAACAATTTTCTCGTAGAGAACAATTACAGTAGTCTTTTCAAATAATCGTTCATCTTTGCGCCGAACATAAATCCATACTGTAGCTCCCAACTCTAACCTACAGATCGAAGGTTCAAATATAGAGGCGGTCATAAGACTGCAAGAGCTGTCCCGCTTCTCCCGTTCCAACCACTCTGAGAAGGAGGAGGAGAGAGAGATGAGTATTCTGGTAGATACCAACAACAACCAATACATCCTGACTAAACCGAAAGACACCACCATGCCTCTTGAAGATCATCATCTTTTGTGGGTAAATAATAGCCAATTTGCAAGAATTTCAAATTATCTATTTTTATTTGATAAATTTGAAAAATGATATTTTTTCAAAACTTTTGTCCTGGTGCAAATTATAAGCAAAGTCCAAAACACAACCATTCAGCCTTTGTTTTAAATAACAAAAATGTTTGCTTTGACTTTCTCATGTTTTAAATATTTATTTCTGCATATTTATTATGTGTTTGTGAGTATATAGAACATTTTTTTAATTTAGAACAGTTGAACATTTATCTTAATAGAAAAAACACAGATAATTCTCTGAGTGAGTAATCATGCAAATTGGGGTTTACAGTATGAATGTTGATTATATATTTTGAATTTGTTGATAGATTGCCCTTAAAATTGCTTAAATAACATTACATAATTCACCCAATTTTCCACACTCTTTACTAAGAAATATCCATAAGAAAATGTTCTTCTTTGTGAAGGATTTATCTAGGAAGTGTGTTTTGTTCTTGTTTCTTGGAAATGCACTTTCTGTGGGACACATCCTTACAATTAAGCATAGCTATGATAATAGTAAATAGATACCTCATTTAATATGAATCAGACAACAAGGGAAGCCACCTTCTTATCACACTTTGTTCCACATATATATCCTTCAAAAACAATACGATATCCTATATATATCCGATATTTCCTAGCGAGGGTGTGGATAAGTGGGTGCAGATGATGTATCATTATTTCTATGCATAATGCAAGATTTTCTCCATGACTATTCAGGATATAATTCTGGTGGTGGTTTTAGCAGTCGTGATTGGTTGGCTCTGCGTGGCGATCGGTCTTCCTGCCATGTTCGGGTACATCATTGCCGGTGTGCTTGTGGGTTCAGATGGCTTTAACTTGGTCAAGGTAAGTCATGAAATCTTGTTGATTTATTTATTCTCCCTCAACTCCCCACTGCTCCTTCTTTGCCACTTTGCTAAGATCTTGCAAGTTCTGTTTCCCCCTCCTCCATCCCCTCCCCCTTGCCCTTCTCCTTCCCCCATCCCTCCCACTTCCCGCCCCCATTTCAGTCACTTCCCAACTTTTCATTGTTTTTTTTTAAAAATTCCGTTTATAGTTCATTTATATGGCAATGATTACTGCCAGGCCAGTTTCTGAGTAGTAAATATTTGAGCAAAGCAAGAAGACAAAAGATTTTGTTGTTATCTACATAATAGTAGAATATTGTCAGATTCTTTTCAGTCTTAGATTGCTTTGTAGCAAATATCAGTTGTCTGATCGACTTATCGGACTGGAATCTCCTTAACTGGTCTATAGATGCAAATCAGTGAAGCATGGTAGTGATTAGCTAGTACACAATACTATCAGATGGAAATTTGATTAATTTTAGATTTTCTTGTCTGTGTTTGTTATAGAGTAGTAGAAAATTTGCTCTTTTATTCTTTTAACGATAGATTTGAGAGCTAGTGGCCCAGACTGGCAATATGAAGAGAAAAACGTGCATGTATCAAAACTTTGAAAATTATCTTTGGACAGCAAAGGCCAGAAGGCTTTATGATTTTATTATGCGGTCTTGTTCATATCTAGCAGAATTTTTTTTGAACAGTCCTTCTATGGCTATAATTAAATGAAAATAATATAGACAAAGGATAGGTTGCCTTTGTCCACCCTAACTGTCACCTTTTTTGTACCTACAGGCCGTTGTTCAGATTGAAACGATCGGAGAATTTGGTGCCTTTCTGATTCTTTTCTCCGTTGGTTTAGAATTCTCGCCTGAAAAGATCCGTAAGGTAATGCAAAAATTTCTTATAACTGCAAAAATATGAATATATTTGTGTTTTTTTTTTTTTTTTACACAAATGAAAATTGTTCATAGAAGATTACTAAACACATTTATCCATGTTATTATCTTTTCCTAACAACCTAACAATGGGGAGAAATTAGAGTTAAAAAAATTATAATAATATTTTAATATTTTGGAAGGGGAAGCATACTGAAATGTCAGGTAGGTGTGAATGTACACATAAGAATCAGAACTGAAGAAGAAATGTTCAAATAGATATAGCAAAAAGTTCACAAAGTCAGCAAAATAACATGAATTGAGATTGTAAATAAACAAATTAAAAAAACAGATGTTTAGGTCTGAACTGTGAAAATCATATCAACATAAATTTTGCCTAAACCGATGTGAAAGCTTGCCTCGATCTTTTTGATATCAGCTCAAAATCAAATCTGTAATTGTTTACTCAAGTAAATTGCAAAATGCCATCTGGTTTTGTACATGAATATAGAACCAATGTACACACACACAATTTAGTACTGAAGTTTTGGTAACCTTTCCATATGCATTCTACCGTTTAATATTTGCACAACTGAGGATTAACTTCTGTGATGGAGTTGTTTACAGAAGGCCTTTACGAAAGCACAACGTAAATGTTAATGATAGATTGATGAAATCAAGCGGGGAGACTCAGGGGAAGTGTAAATAAAAGCTATTTACAGTACAGTTTGTGTTGTTGATCCAATCTGTTTACCTGGCCTCTCTGGAAGTACTCTAACTCTATTGCAATATTCAACCAGAGTGGTTTGTGTGAAAGAATTGTTTGTTATTGTCGAATGTATATTTATTGAAATCATCCTCCATCTCCTCTGTACCAAAATTCAACTCAGTTTTCAGAGTGTTTCCTGACAGGGTGACCTAGTTCTCATGTAAGCAGGGATGTGCCCAGGAATATTTGAGTGCCGGGCAGATTGTGCGGTAGTGTGATCCACACCCTGGGAGAGGGATTTCATGGGTGGGATACCCTCTCCCCACTGAACAAATTTTGCCCATGAAGTATGCTTAGGTGGTGCTATTTTCCTATTCTGTGCCATGTATTCTCCCAGATTTTGGTTATGGTAAATTTGTTAAATTATCATAAAAAAAGTGCCGGGCGGAAATGTTTAAAATACTGTTTGTGCTGGGCGGCATTCAGAACTGCTGGGCGCAGCCGCCCGGTGCTGCCCAGTGTGAGCACATCCCAGTGTAGGGCAATTATCTGTCCCTGCTGGGCTGCAGCATCCCGCAGCCAAGCTGGGTAATGTGTAACCTCATGTACAGTACAGTCTGTTGTACACGATTGGAACTGACGTTTCACACAATATGTGATGCTGGTCCGCTGAGATTATTATCTAGTCTCTGATAGTGATTCAGCCTTGCTGCAGGGGGTACTGCAGCTGCTGCAGTCTCTGTTTTTGGCACAGTGCTTGAAAATCTGCACACGTTTCGTTTGGATTGTCTCTTTGTAACAACCTGACAGAGGCCTGTAGTATTTACACATACAGTAATTGCAGGGAATAATTTATTTGGTATCTCATAGCAACAATACTACGTGAAATGGGTGAAATTGGTGCACAAATGTAAAGATGTATTGTCAGATCTTGTATGTACAGAGTACCATTGTATGTGATGCACCGTGCTGGAGAAAGAAAACATTAACTACTGCACAAAATGTGAACACTGAATTATTCCGTGAACAACCCTGCATTCACACTGTAAGGCTTCTCTGTCTGTGTGTGGTGTTGGTGGGTGTTTCTCTTCTGTGTTTCTTATTGAGAAGGGCCTTTCATAGATGTGTGGTTTTGGTGCCTTTTTTGTTGTTGTTGTTTTGTTTTTTATTGAGAAGGACTGTGTCTAGATGTGGGTTGTCTTAGACATGGTTTTCGTTATATCTAAGGACAGAACTTGACCGTTTCGTCAGAGTGAAATGTCCTCTTTATACACAGATGTGCATGTAAACATACAAAGTGAGATTTGTATCTCTACACAATCATGTTTTTTTTTTGTTTCTGCTGGCTGGCTGGTTGTGCTTATTGCAATCCTCTCCCACTTACGTAGATACACTCTGCAAATATGAACATTAGAATTTTGTATTTTAGTGTCAATACAGATGTGTAAAGTTGACTTTATTAAAAATATAAATAAATAAAAGGTTTTTAGTGTAAGCCTGTTTAATTTTCAAATTCAATGTCAAAACCGACACCTGGCCAGGACAAGTAAAGAGACACTACAGTGTGTATGCTGTTGCAATTAGCCCCCACAGTGCAAAAATTGATTTGTTTGTGTTGCCGTGATATTGAAATCAATCTGAGCCTTGTCCTGTAGCCTAATTATACAGGTCTGTTAAAAGTCTGGGTGAAAGTTGTTATTGCCATAGAAGTATTTTAAGCATATATCAATTTATGCAAGAGCTGATTGTGGTATTGTTGGTATGACAAAATATTTTGTGGCATTTGAATAGAGCAAATGTGTGATTTTATTGTAGAAAATGCACTAGAATTGTACACAAACAATCCTCCAACATCCAAATATTTAAATTTAAAAAACTTAACTTTCTACAGACCTCTGCTAATTTTAAGTCAAATGTTGCATAATTCATATACCTAAAGCTTGTTTCAAATTGTATTTCCTTGTGTTTAATATGTTCTTTGTTTTATTTTTTCCTGTCTAGGTTTGGCGTGTCTCTGTGATCGGTAGCCTCTCATTGAGCGTCATCATGATCTTGTTTTGTGTTCTCTGTGGTTCGTTCCTCTACATCACTCCCAGACACAGTGCATTCGTGGCTGCCTGTCTGTCACTGTCCAGTACTCCGTTAGTAGTCAAATTTCTCAGCTCATCTGGTATTAAGAGGGAAATGGCAAAAGGTGAGATGTAATGTAAGAGGCAGCTCTGGTTTTGTCAAAAAAGATCACAGACAACCGGAAGGTTGTTTCAATCTGTTCATTCCGATTGGCCTAATCATGTACAGTTCATGACATAATGGCGATAATCGTATGTTGAAGTACAAATTTAGAGCAAAATCGTATAATAAATTATGGATCATATCGTGTAATTAAAACATTAGAAAGAAATATAACAGAAAAATTTAAATTTAGAAATATACAAAGTGTAGAACACACAAACAAATACAAATTACACAAATACCGCTTTCTAACTATTTTATAGCGATAAATTACCAATTTTTTGGGAAGGCGCAACAAAACTTTACTACTATTATTATGTATATATTTATTTGGAATGAAACCTTATTAAAGTTAGTTATACAGAAGAGGCCAATACATGTGCAGCTACACTGGCCACTAGTTGAACGTGTGAATTTGGTCGAAACTACTTAATGTTTGTGCTAGCTTGAGGCACAACTCGGTGCATATTTCTTCCATTAAGCCTGGTGAGATGTATAGTACTGTAGCTCAGAATTGATTGTAAATATATCCTCTCAAAGTCCGCTCTGTCAAAGCCGACCATTAAGGTATTACGGTGTTTGTTTTAGCTGTAATGGGTTAAGGAATCTACACTCTCTTACTGTCTCGCAGGGAATTATTCTAAAGTATGCTAAGACAGGTTTATCCCCCAAAATCAGTCTACTTAGCAACACTCCAAAGCCCTGAATATAACAATTGCTGTGTGTGTGTGAGTGTTTGTTTGTTTATGTAAATTTCTACTTGTTTAATACCCTAGGGTATTTGTTAGTGTAGCCAGAAGTGAAGAAGGATTAGTACTGTCAATGCTCATAAAAGGAATTGGTTTCTGTGTGAGTGCGGGTGTTGGTTTATGTAAATTTTTACTTGTTCCATTAAAGAAACAGATTGTGCTTATTTGGAAATACACATGGAAGGAATGTCGCTGTAGATGAACCAGCTTTCTGTATCAATACATACGACCTGTTTGTATGCCAAATTCTATTATGCAGTTTGAAAGAATTTGGCAATCACTCCTTCTCTCCCCCCCCCCTTCCTCATTCATCCTTTCACAAGTATACTTTATCTGGTAAATTTTGCTCAGTAAGAAGACTCACTAGTGGAAGTTAGTTGCGCTTGATACTATGTTATGTCTTCCATCATACCGTAACACATAATTACCAAATTTATTCATTGCTAGCTTCTCGTGTTGCCGTTACAAAAGAGTGTGTGTCTAATTTTGGAATGCAATGTATTTGGTGTTTCCTTCCACTGCACATTTTTATCTGATAACCTTCAATAATAGATCAAAATTTTTCTGAATTCATTTTGTAGATGTTGAAGAGGCAGGTTCCACAATGGTTGGTATTCTGGTCATGCAAGACGTACAACTTGGTTTGTTGATTGCAATACTGCCCTCTCTGGCAGAGGCAGAGATTGATCCCACCAGTCATCTCAAGTCAGTTTCTTCACTGATGGCGCTCTTCAATCTCTTGAAGACATTGGTGCAATTAGCAGCAGGTATATTACCTCTACCCTCTACATATTCATCTTTGAGTCCCGAGTGGTGGGTCGGGGGAAGGGGGGGTAGAGCAGATGTGGAAAATCTTGCCAATGTTTTTTTTACACATCAAATGAAGGCTTATTTATCAATCAATTAGCAGCAGGTATATTACCTCTACCCTTTACATATTCATGTTTGAGTCCCGAGTGGTGGGGTGGGGGGAAGGGTGGGGGGATAGAACAAATGTGGAAGTCTTGCCAATGTTTTGTTTACACATCAAATGAAGGCTTATTTATCAGTCAGTTAGCAGCAGGTATATTACCTCTACCCTCTACATATTCATATTTGAGTCCCGAGTGGTGGGGATAGGGTGGGGGAGAGGGTTGGGGGGATAGAGCAGATGTGGAAGTCTTGCCAATGTTTTTTTTTTACACATCAAATGAAGGCTTATTTATCAATCAGTCAGGGACTACATTGGTCTTTTTTGTCATTATGATTGTTGAATTATTTAGTATCGTTTGATTATTAATATCACTCATGTGACCACCTTCGATTCGTTTCCTCTTTTAAAGCACTGGCGGCCGCTGTCTTGGTTTCTTTCCTGTTATGCAAATTAGTTCTTCCCAAAATGATCTTTCATCTCAAAGCCACCGGTAGCAAGGAGATTCAAGTCTTAGCAGCAGTAGCACTGGCTCTAGTCATGCTGACCGTGAGTACTTTGTGCAATCAAGATTACCATGGCAACCATTATTATTTTCCAATCAGAAGATGTTTTTTTTCGGACTGCAAACCATATCAGTAGACAATTCATGAGAAACAAAAGTGTATTAAAGGATGACTGTGTAGAATTTTGTGTCTTGATATGTTTTAGTCCAACAAAAATGGAACAGTTGAGTGCAGTAAAGATAACCATGGCAACCATTATAATTATCCAATCAGAACTAAGCCAAATCCAAATGGTAGTGTTTTTTGGTGTCGAAGTGCAAACCATATCAGTAGACAATTCATGAGAAAGAAATATGTATTAAAGAATGGCTGTGAAGAATTTTTGTGTCTTGATATGTTATAGTCCAACAAAAATGGAACAGTTGATTGCAATAAAGATTACCATGGCAACCATTATATTGTAATTATCCAATCAGAAATAACCCAAATCCAAATGGTAGTTTTGTTTTTTGGTGTCAGACTGAAAAATACATCAGTAGACAATTCATGAGAAAGAAATATGTATTAAAGGATGACTGTGCAGAATTTTTGTGTCTTGATATGTTATAGTCCAACTAAAATGGAATATTTGAGTGCAATAAACACAACCATGGCAACCATTACATCGTAATTATCCAATCAGGAATAACCCAAATCCAAATGGTAGTGTTTTTTGGTGTCAAAGTGCAAACCATATCAGTAGACAATTCATGAGAAACAAATATGTATTAAAGAATGGCTGAAGAATTTTTGTCATGATATGTTATAGTTCAACAAATCTGGAACATTTGCGTGCAAGCAATGTTTCTCTAGCTATTCCAGATTTTAAAATGTTTACCTTTAAAACATGATCAATCTCTGGAATCCATTGAGGTTAAATAGATAATGATGTTGGCTCTTAGGTGCAGGCCTTGTTATGTTTATTGTTAATCCATTGTTTCATAAATTCCAGTATAAACCCAAAACATAACTCTTTGAACACCATATGAAATACATGTGCAAACCTTTCCTAAGTGCAGTCTGTTATGAAACCATTGAGAGAAATATAATTACGATGCTTCCTGTAGGTTACCGATGCCCTCGGAATATCCATGGAGCTAGGTTGCTTCCTGGCAGGGGTCATGCTCAGTATCGTCGGCCAGGAGGAAATCATAACACTCGTGGGACCAATCCGAGACTTTCTGGGATGTATTTTCTTCACTTCCATAGGTAAGGTTATTTCTGCTGCGAAGAGCAAATAAACTAAAAACCATCATCATCTTAAAACTACTGTAAACATTTTAATGTTTATATTATGCATAGCAATGCAGAGGTTTTATGAATGTTGCTTATCATAACATTTTGAAAAGACTAAATGGAAGCCTTTAAAGCTCACCTTAACACTCTAAATCATTGCCCTTTGAACCCTTTGTTATGAGTGCATAGCAACGGCTCAATAATGAGTCACACTTGAGTGAACACACACCTGAGTATCCATGAGTCTGTACACTGATAAATTTAAACTAGAACTACTCAGCGCTGATCCGATGAAAACCACATATATACTGGATTTAGTGTGACAAGATTCGTACAGTGCCATTGAATGCACCAGTATTGTGCAACAATGCAGTGATGAAAGCTAAAAAGACTTCAGAATAACTTTTAAATACAAATTCCTTAAATCACAAAATTGCTTAAATATGAAACGAGGTATCAACTTTTTTGGTCTTCGGCAGGGAGGGATTTCTATTAAGGATGCATTTCAAGTTTGCTCAGGCTTCCATTCTGTGGTATTGCCAGTGTTTGTTTATGATATCTCCTATAAATCATATGGATTTTATGCACCAATAAGGCCATTTTTCATAGTATTCTGCTATGCCGTAGCAGGTAAATAAGCTAGTATTATGGAATAACAGAAGCAATATATAGCAAAAAAACAGCAACTGTATAAACATGCTGCTATGCATGTAAATTAATGTAGTTGCATAATGTTCATCTAGCTGTTCATCCAGCCGTCATCCCTTCAGGGGATTCTGTTGTTTCATGGCATCTCGTACCAAACTGCTTACCAAATTTTAATATTCAAATAACAATAGTTTTCAACAGATGCATAAACAAACTAATATATATAAAAATTGACCACTGAAACCTGAAGACGACTAATCTATTTTTAGTGAAATTCTCATAATTTCTTTCTCTTTTGTCCCACAATATATCATAAGAATTTACAAACACACTAAATAAAAAAGAATAATTTCATCTGTTTAAATTTCCCAGGTTTACATATCTTTCCAACCTTCGTGGCATATGAGTTGACAATTCTTCTAAGGTTGACGATATCAGTTGTACTTATTAAGGTATGTACTACGAGACTTCTTTTGCAATATTTGCTGGCCAAACTGTATGCTATATATAGAATTTAAAGTAAAACCTATATAAACTAATAGGACCAGAGATGTGATGATGGAGGTGCTCCATATTTTTAAGTTCGAGTCCATTCATATGCCCGTGAATTTCTTGACTCCAGTCGTTGACTCCAGTCACTGTATTATCTATACTGGGGAAAGACGTTCACACACCTGTCCTGCGTCCATAGGCGTAGGAGGCGGGGGGGCTGCAGCCCCCCCCAACCAAATTTTTTGTGAAAATTTGGGCAATATGATGAAAATTTTTCGGGCACCTACTGAAAGAAAAATAATTTGCAATGTGTTTTTCAACGGTTAAACTGATATTATGATCATCATTATTATGGTAACGACTTCCCAAATAATTCTAACCAATATGGAAGGGTAATAACACGGCAAATGATTGTATGTTATTGGCATGCAATGTAATAACTGGTGCATGCCTATATGATATGCACACTAACATGCTGAACCCTGCGCGAACAATTTTGGTTATATTTTCGGGCAAGTCGTTAAAGCCCCCCCATATAAAATTGGGCTCCTACGCCTATGTCCGCGTCACCCCACTTTTGATATACAAATTTTTTTCATGCCTGTGTTCTGGGAGAAATACCCCAAATTAGTCACTAATGTCCAACCCCTGGTCATAAGAACTATTCTGGACCACAATGCCAATGTTTTTGATTCATCTGTTCATCATTTTATTCCCTGATAGTTTATGACGGTCTTGTTTGTGATCGGAAGGCTGCTACCTCAGGGCAACCACAACATCAGGTGGGTGGTCTCTGCCGGACTTGCTCAAGTCAGTGAATTCTCGTTCGTACTCGGTAGCAGAGGAAGACGCCTGGGCCTTCTCTCCAGAGAGGTATGTAGACCTTCCCCTCGTTAAAAGACAGACACCTCCTTTTATCACCTGGCGGCCGTTTAAATTAAAAACACTTTTGTTAATACCTCCACTTTCCTTTCCCAGGAGTGGTCTTAGTTTGTACTGTACAGCAAATTTAATTTGTAATTTTTTTCTCTCTTCCCTGCAGGTCTATCTTCTGATCCTCAGCATAACAACACTCAGCCTCTGTCTGGCTCCCATCCTGTGGAAAGTGACCCTCTGGCAACGCCACAGAATCTCCAATAGGGCCGCACCTTTGAGCCCAAGGTGACCCCAACAAAGCTATTTTGCCCTGCTTTACTTTTTCTTCAAAAGCTTCAGGTAACTCATCCTCACCAACTGTCGCATCTTCATAGCTTTAACTATATTCATTCGAAACCCCTCTCCCCCCTCCCCCTACCCTCCTTTTCAGGAGTAGACAGGTACAATAAGTATGACTGCCATTAAGAGTTATGCTTATGTTCAATGCTTCTTGCATGTTTTGTACATTCCTCTGCATGGAACTGATCATTTTCCCAGACTATGCTACTGTTTTTCATATATATCCTGGTTTTCACCAAAGTTTTCTTTTTGCTTTTGTCTTCCTTTCCTCTTTCGGTGCTTTTGTACCAAATATAGCATTTCATATTCTGTATTTGTAGACTGTTATAAGAGGTTTATTTTTGTTTTTCCTTAAACGTTTGTGTGCTTTCAACATGGTTTGTCCCAAAATACAAAATTAAATTAGTTCAAAATATCGTAACTTTGCATTTATAATCGGTTCCACAGCATATGGATGATACTTTTGAGAAAGTAGCTTGTCATTCAAACAAATGTGTCAACACTTAAATGGGCCTCAACAATTTGTTTTAGTCATGTATGTTGATAGCTAAGTTCCATCTTATTTTGCATATTGAAATTAAGAGCTAATGTTGTAATGGTCATCAATGATCGAAAAATGCTTGGTAACAGTGAAGATACTTTTACATCCAACAGTAATCATTGAACTGCTCTGCAGACATTTTTGGCAGTGTGCCAGATTAACAGTTAAAATTGTCCATAGCAACGAGAGGCAGTCGAATAATTTAACATACAAATTATAAACAAACACCAATTCAAATGAAATGTGTATGCATCTAAATATTTGGAGTGACTTGAATTTCTGAAGAAACAGTTGCTATTTACTACTGATTGTTGACGTGTTTACAGATAATTTGGAAATTGTAATTGATGTTAAATTGTCAATGGGTTTCACTCTGCCTTCATACCACTGGACAAGTACGTGTGTGTGTGTGTGTGTGTGTGTGTATATACAGTGATATCTTATGGGTTGTTCTCTGTTGTATCTGAAGCACAAATTAGGGAAGCAGATTGTGGGATGCTGAAGAAGAGGTTTAGTTGGGTGAGGGGGATGTTGGGGGAGGAGGATGTTGGGGGAGGGGGAGGAGGATGTTGGGGAGGGGGGTTGGGGGGAGGTTGTAGGGCATGTTGCTGCCCCTGTGTCTGCCCCTGTGTCCACAAACCACCCCGCCACCCCTTTGGATTCGCTTCACCAGAGCACACTTTTCTCCTTTTCTTGTTTGTCCATTAGCTCTCAGAGAGAGAACCGAGCATTCAATTCGATGTCGCTCCCCTCGGAAAGAACGCATCCTGAAATGGTCCTCAAGGTCAAATAACCATCGGAAAGTGAAAGATTTCCAGAAGTGTGAAATCCAGACCTCAAGGACAAATTTGAGGACATTGTTAAACTGCGAGTGTTAAATAATGTGTGCCATGTGCAATTTATGACAGGAATTTTTGCACTATTCCATTGGAACCTCTAGCACGGGCAAGGGGAGTCGTCGGTTCGTACTTTGTGTACTCGTATTCTGTTATTTCTGCTATTCAAATTTAGGATTTGGAAATGGGTTTTGAAATCTACCACCGAATTTTGGGGGTCACCCTCGTCAAGGCTGCACCCCCTTCCAACTTCACCTCATAAATAATTCTCCCTAACCTAGTGCCCTATATCAAAGTATGCGTTAGTTTCATCCTTAGTTATATGACTAAAAATAAAAGATTTTTGGCATAATTTATGGAGTCTTGTTGATCACCTGCGATCATCAAAACTTAGTCCATCATTTGGACATAAATTGGAACTGGAGAAAGTATACACTGTGAACATTATAAACCTGATAAGTAAATTGGTATTTTTGCTTTGATACAAAAATTTAGTGTAACAGTTTATTGTTATGATTTTGTGTTATAATTGTTTTAAGACCAGATGAATTTTTTGTTTTGATGAGTGGTTATATGAGAAATATTCCCCAACAGAAAGCGTTTTCTCCCTTAGGAATCTGTTCTATATGGTTTTTATGAGTATTGTGCTGAATTTATGAAAGAAATAAGAAAAATAAATAAATATTGACTAGCTGTTAAACAAATTATTAAGACTGCAGTACTATCCAATTGTATGACAACCTATCTATTAACTTACTGTGTTGCCAAATTAGATTTTCTTTCTTTAATATTTATGTTAATTGTACTTAATCCAGGATATGGGATTACTGATGTTCTTCTGTGCTAGATCAGTATTTGGAAAAAATTATGAATTGTTATTCAGAAAAAAAATTATAATAATTGCTCAGAATATACAATTTTTCTACATCATTCAAAATTGTTGTCGCACAGAAAAAATGGAAATTTTGAGTTTTTCTAGATAATACCGTATAATATCATGAACTTTCCATGTAAAAATTTAAAAGGTCAGTTGCACCGTTTATTTATATTCAGTGTGATATTCATGAATATTTGAAAGGAGAGATGTTTTGCATTTTGAGAATGCACTTTATTTTCAAATAGAATTTTGCTATATTTTATGTATTATAAAATGAATATTTATCAGTTTATGCTAGGCCAAATGACAATTAGTTTATTCAATTTATTGAAGCTAAATTAGTTTGAAGGCAGTGCACAAAGGTGCATTTACTAAAGTATTTGACTTAATTGTCACAAAATGTAGTTGAAGTTCACAATACAAAGATTATATTGGTATCTCTGTTTTCCATTATGGGTTTTTCAAAATGTAGAGATGATGCCTTGATTAAAGTTGCTTAAATTTAACCAGGTTACACACTCTTTAAAAGTCGGAGAAGACAGAAAGCCTGTGCACAAACACTCCAAACATGGAGCTGTGTGGGTAAAATAGAAAGGCAACAGCATTCAGATTTGTAGGTTTGAATCCTGGCCAGATCATTACAGTGGGTACTTCATCTATATTGCCTCTCTTTCACCCAGCTGTATTAATAGAGGTCCTGCGAGGTTACTTGTAAATATAGTCGTTCACCGGTTTGTGGCTGCACCCTGTGGGAATTCCCCAGGGGACACATAAATGTGGGGCACTGCAGTGCCCAAGGGAGCGACTATTTGAATTGAACACACTTTGTTACCAATGACCAGGGCATAACAGTTGTAAAGTTGTGCGAGGCCTTGTATTAATACAAGACTGTAAACCAAACACTATACTAAAGGAGTAACTCCTGATCGACCTAGTGAGAGGTCCTGCCGGGGGTTAATAGCTTCAATATTAAAGAATAGACAACACATATTTATTTATTTGTTTTTTTAAAGGATCAGTTGTCTTTGTTGAGCCAGTGATTGGCTGATAGTGAAGCCTTGTTACAAATTGCACTGCATAGAAAGCCATGAATGAACCCAAATCAGGAGACAAAGAGCCTTTGTTTTAAACCTTTTACTTTCAAATTTTAGCTTAAATGCAGTTTCAGCCCTCCTGTCTATTGGATGGGACCTTTACTTTATTTTCAAGACCATGGTATGTCTACTGCATTTCATGACACAATCATAAAAGTATTCAAATATGACAAAACCTTCGAAACCTATGGTATCTGACTTTTGAGGGTCTGTCACAAAATTTAGCTACTGGTAACATTGTTTCTAAAGGAAAACAGAATAAGAGTTAAATGAAAGTCCCCAGAATGTTGTCATAAATGCATTATAACCAACAACTGAATCAATCCTGTTTGCTTTGTGTAGGACTAAACGAGATTAGTCTTATATCATCATTGCATTTCTTGGAATACATACTGGACTATTTATTTGTCATTATTTTTTTTTGATTGTTTGTACTACTACATATGAACCTCTGAACTTCTTCATATCAAAATAATTTTACGAAAAAAAATCATAGAACTTTCCTCTTCAATTTTCGTCCTATTTTTTCATGAATTTTTAGAAATATTATTAGGTTATTTATTGTCCAGTAGATCTAATTTTCTGTAGAATAATTTTTTTTTCTTCGTCTTTCTATAAATATTTGTAGATTACAAATTGTAGTATTTATTTATTGCTAGTATGAGTTGTTTTTTTTATCTCATAACTTTTAATACCTCTCTTGTGTTGAAAAGTAATCTTTTCCTCCACATTTTCTTTCTGATACTTTTGCATAGAATTCTATTAGTCTCCAGCATTGTTTTGTTGCACTGTGTTATATTTTCCCGACATAATTTGTATTTACCAGTGAGATGTAGAAAATGTGCAATCTGTCCTCCAGCTTAACAAATTTTGTGATAGAAAAAAACAACGATTAAATATACAAAGGACTTGCTGAGCATTAATTGTTACACACTTTTTGTAAGACTGTAACACACTTCCAATAAATTATAAACAAATAATTATTACAAAATGTTCGTGTATTCTTTTCTGTTCTTTTACGAGTGAAACAGCCAGTTTGCATAGTAACTTCCCCGATAATCCTAACTGCTAATTAGAAATCATCTTGGCAGCAACTACTAGTAACCTCCATTCAGTGGCGGAGCTAGGGGTATTGGTCGGGGGGGCGAGAATGGTCTGTAGGGGCGCTTTTGACACTAAGCGGAGCGCCACCACAGGTTGGCGCGGAGCGCACAGAATTGTTTTGAGTAAAGTTACTCCCTAGATCGCCGGAAGTGACCCTTTCCAGGCCTTGCTAATTTGCAAATAATGTGACAAATGTCAATAGGTAGATGAGAGCGCAATAAAAAAGTCAATAATTGCGAATAAGTAAAAAGTGGTAAAAAGCTGAAAAGGGCGCCAGCAGTCCATTTGAGTCCGTCAGAGGGGGCATCCGCCCCCCCCCCTGACTGTATGGACGCTGCGTCCATTCCTACTTGCATGGGTGAATATAGGTTTATTGGTGTTCAAGTTGCCAAATCATATCCACGAGCTTCGATGTCACAAGATCTGAATACAAATGAAAGTCACAATGCAACGTGTAAACTTTATTTCACAAACCATCTGTGATAAAAAAAAAAAAATCAAGGTAAGTAAAAACGAAATGTTATCTTGGTTTTCAATGGGTTTTATTCAAAGTCTCTACTAAGTCTCTAACAAATGGAAAAAAAAACATGAAAAACAGTAAAGAAAGAAGAACAAAATGATGTGTCAGGAAACAAATTTAACTTCTAGTAAATCCAAGTTTTGAACATTTGTTGTACATGAAGTGTTCACATAGGTTTGATGCAAGCATCTCACTTAAGGCTTACAATGAATCTGCTAAAAAAAAAAGGCACTAAACTACTGTACTTTCTCATCACTTCATGATTAGTGATGAGTTTCTGCCAGGTCAAACAAAGTTGTTTGTTTTCTTTTAAGTGCTTCTTAAAGGGTGTGAAGACTCGCGCAAAAAGAAACGTATAATGCCGGTGATCTGACCTAGATTCAAATGAGGTGTAACAGAAGTGTTAAACACCACCATAGATCCCAGAAAATACACACACGGCTTGCTACCGTCGGTAATTAGACACTAGTGTACAGTCAGTACATACAGCTGCTGTCAATACCCACAGCACAGTGTATACACGATACAGCTAGACATCTCAGGTCCAGCTAAAGATAACAAGGTATCACGTTTCATTACTGTCTGCATTTTGTAGCGACACGAACAAAACGTCACTTGCAAGCAACGGAAAGTTTACTTTTTCAGATGACCGCACACGG
This sequence comes from Apostichopus japonicus, assembly GCF_037975245.1. Taxonomy (NCBI): domain Eukaryota; kingdom Metazoa; phylum Echinodermata; class Holothuroidea; order Aspidochirotida; family Stichopodidae; genus Apostichopus; species Apostichopus japonicus. The sequence continues at coordinate 14,141,926 of NC_092570.1, read as the reverse complement.
TTTGAGGCGAGTCTTCAATGCCTTTCATGTTTAGGTGTGACCTAAATATTCAGACCTACCATGGCTCTATCAACTGGACCAATGATCCTTGCAATTGTAATTAAATGTAACTAATGTTGTTTTGATATTTTCAGAATTCAAAACAACAAGAGAAAACCAAAATATGACAGTTAAAATATTTCAGTCTCGCCCTTCCTTTACAAATGGCGATCACTCCACAGAGAGTTGCTCAATGATGGGTGGTGGCGCTGTACATCTAATCATTGCTTTTATTTTGCTGTAAACTTCAGAAAGGATGAAAGTGAACAAAAAATTCCAAAATAAAATAATTAATGAATACTAACAGGTAAAATGGTGAATTTAACATTTACTACAGTTCTACAATTAGGTCACCATGAAATGATACCGAAAGTAACAAATTTGTTTGCTACAAAAATAATAATAATAATAATGAAACCTTTTCAGTGTAATGAGAAATTTGACTTCTACGATACTAATTGAACCTTAAAAGAAATCTAAGTTCGATAAAGATAACTATCAATAATTAAACAATATCCAATACCAGGGAGGGTGTATTTGAAACCCCCAAAAATATGTTTTACCTCATACCAAACTAATTATTCCCAAACCTCTGCCCCCCTCTCTTCTCTTTCAAAATAAATGTCAGAAAAAATGAAAGATTTTACAGACTGAAATTGTTAGTAATGAAATATGATACTGACAATCAACCATAAATCTAAAGATATGGATGAGTCAGAAATTATGATCAAAACTTTTAAATTGATTCTCTGAATGCCATGTTCATAGCAGAAATAGAAACAGTAGATATTGCTTAAGAGAGCTGAAAATACAAAAGTTTGTGTACTAACAGCTTCAACATTATTTCTTACTAGAATTATGCAGTGTATTTGCCTTGTACCGTGCCGACAATATGAACTCCACCAAAGTACTGTGCCTGACCGTCAAAATACTAAAGTTGCAACAAGTAGGTAATGCCGCTCATGAAATTATGATCTTTTGTTTTACACTTAAATGCAATCTGCTAAAACAATTAATAACTTTATAATGTCAGTGGGTCTTTGCAAGAAAAAACAAAACAATATTACACCGGACCTGGTGGAGACTCTTTACAAATTTTGGATTTTTCAGATGGAAGACATAGCTTTTCCCCTGCCAAGCTTGTGATGTTTATATGGGGCCACTGATCATATTTTTTGTTTTGCAAGCGATTATACCATGCTTCAGAAATGGTTATGTATAATGATGCAAACAACATGAGTGTTCTTTTCAGCTTTCACATCATAAACAGTCACATTTTTAGAAAATCGGGACGATATAGTTTGCAGGCACATATTAACGTGAACACACAGTAATAATGCAATGAGTGCTCAAGTTTGTGTGTGGCAGGGGATAATACTGTTAAAAAACGAACGCAAATTTGAAATTTTGTACACAAATGCCAATGTCAAATTATAACTTTGCCATCATGTGACCACCAAATAAAGTATATCTAAGCTTAACCAATCAGATAGAAGTCTATCTGAAAGGTTTTGTGATTGCATATATGAAACCTCAAGAGATCCTAATAATACATAACAGAGGTCAATCCGGAGGTCACCTCCTGGAGACTGATGTTGCCGAAATGATCCTCTCATTCCTAGTAAGTCTGACGCTGGAAAGAACTTAAATCTAACTCTTTAATATTTCACTTCTATGATCCTCTCAAATTTGATCGCTTCATAGTTGCAATGCAACGATAGCACATCCTGCAACGAATGCCTGGTTTTTTATTCCCTTCATGGTAGAATCCTTCGGCCGACATGACTGTTTTCATCCATCCGTTCAAAAGACGACCGTCCTCTCTGTAACATTTTTCTTCACCCTTTGCCGCCTCTTGCCGTTTTCAGCAGCCGTGATACCTTGGTTGAATGGAGCTTGCTTCTGAAAACACAAAACATTTACACCCAATCATGCAAATATATTTAATAATTAATATCGTCTTTTTTTTCTTTTTTCTCCACACCTTTCTGTCTTTGTCCTTCTCCAGTTTATTCCCTACCCCCTTCCCTTAGCCCTCTCTTTGTTCCTCCACTGTTTATCTCCCACCTCTCCTCTTCCCCTGTTGCTTTCTTCTCTCCATCCCTTGTCCACTAATCCCCTTACATCTATCTCTTTGTGTTCACCATGCTCATTAACCTGTCTGTATTCTGTGCATGTTTTTGTCCATTCTGTTACTGTTACTTGTCATTTAGCCTCTGAAGAAGATCCTGCTAGGGTCGAAACGTCAGGCCAACTTACTTTTACACATAATAAATATCTTGACGTCTTAAACATTAAAACTATAATAAAGCAGAGTGGAGCCGGCTTGGTACTTGTCTGTTACCAACTAAAAAAGTTTGGTGCACTTTCTTTAATTCCTCCGCTAGTACCGAAACGATTGAATTAAGCCAAAACCTCAATTGATCCTGTTATCGTCAAATGGAGGAAGTCGAAGTGTGCCAATTGAGGTAATTAGACTGAACATTGGACTGAATTAACAAACATGTCCTTAATCATGAGTATAAAAAAAGTCCAAACAGAGTTGAGAATTGATGAAACTCGGAAGAACAGGGGAAATGATTTTGAAAAGATTGCTAAAGGTACTTTGAAGTATAAGAGGGTCATCAGCGTCTAATAAACACACTATTAAAACAACAATGATGTTTTGTAATCCAACAACGTTGAATCATGGATCAAATCTATGGATCAAATCTATGGATTGAATCTATGGATCACATGACAGTTCACCAGTATTCAGTTTGACATGCCCTGTTCTATTACATTCAAAACACAATTTGTATAATTGATTTAATTTTATTACTATTTTATATTTTTATTATTATTTATATATTTTTAATATTATTTATTTATTATTATTTTATTATTATTTTTGATATATATTTTCATTATTATTATTTTTTTTTTTTGCATCACTGAGACAGTGAAATATCTACCTTGGCTTTCCTCTATATATATAACATGATTGAAGGATTAACTCCTTTCAATTGGCTTCTAGTTTATACTGTGCTGGATAATCTATACACGTTAGAGATAGAAAGTTTGACATTTGGATTTGGATCTTCGTCATAGTCAGCCTGCCTGCTACATCATGTCAACTGTAAGATTAAGCTAATCCATGTCAAATGTAGGATTAAGCTAATCCATGTCAAATGTAGGATTAAGCTAATCCATGTCAAATGTAGGATTAAGCTCGTCCATGTCGAATGTAGGATTAAGCTCATACATTTTGACTTTAAGATTAAGCTTATCCATGTCTACTGTAAGATTAAGCTAATCCATGTCGACTGTAGGATTAAGCTCATTCATGTCGCCTGTAAGATTAAGCTCATCCATGTCGACTTTATGACTAAGCTCATCTATGTCGACTGTAAGATTAAGCTAATCTATGTCAACTGTAAGATTAAGCTCATCCATGTCGACTGTAAGATTTATGCTCATCCATGTCCACGGTAAGATTAAGCTAATCCATGTCGAATGTAGGATTAAGCTCATCCATGTCAACTGTAAGATTAAGCTCATCCATGTCGACTGTAAGATTAAGCTCATCTATATCACCCATCGAAAAGTAATCCTTTTTCCATTTTCCAAAATTCAAGATCAAATATAAGGATTACATGGGGGGTAATAAATTGAGAGGCAGTACAGGTTAGTGAAACAGTGTACATTCTTACCTTCATGAAGGCATTCCTTTTAACATGGACGGGACCATTCCTGTAGGATATACAAGAATAAATTGTTAGGAAGAAATTTATGATTAAAAATACAATTGACTGACAATTCCTTGAGTATAAAAAGAAATGGATTTTCATAAAGATTTTGCTAAAGCTGTCATCTAAAATCACTCTTTCAAAATTTCTGTGAACAATTGGGAATAATTAACTGTGTTACATGTTGCATTTTATTTCTTTTTTTTTTCTAGAACAAAGGCTTCATGCTTCCAATATTAAAAAAGTTAAGATAAATGATGATACCAGATCACACTCCACTGGCATAACTGGTACTGTTGCCAATAAAATCTATTTATAAACAGGGATGTGCTCACGCCCAGCAGTTCTGAATGCACAAACAGTACTTTAAACATTTCCGCCCAACACTTTTTTGGATCTTAAATATCAAAATTGTTACCATCCCCAAAACATGGGTGAATACTTGTGAATACACAGAAGTTAGCGCCAAAATATAGCAAAAAAAGCACCATTTGCCAAAGAAAAATTTTCAAAGGGGAGAGGGCACCCCCACCCCTGAGACCCCTCCCCCAGGGCATAGATCACATCACAATTCTGCACAGCAGAGCACATCCCTGCATAAACGGAAAATGATTGTATCATATTTGTCCCAACTCTCCCCTGGTATAAATAACATCTGATAAGATTTATCATTATGACTTTATATGTTGCAATCACAGAAATATTTGAGGGAAAACTGAATAATAACTGAACATTGAGATTTTACTACCTGGCAGTAGTGCTGATGGAAACCTTAAGCATTGCCTTCCTGGGAAGCCTAAAAGTTTAGAAAGAGGAAATGTAGGATTTCTTTTTTCTTTCCCACAAATATGTGCCATGTAAAAGAGAAATTTTTTCTTGTTGTTGGTAAATAAATATAAATAACATTAACAAAATTAAAATGGACAGAAACCATTCATCAGGCCTGGAAGCCTGGCTACTGCAAATAGACAGTCAGAAGTATCCCACACGTACCAAAGTTGAGTATACATCAACAAAAATGGACGTTGGTAGTACAATCTTTGTGCGGCATATTCAAATACACAAGCATCTAAAATCAAGATAATTCTAAGCAGAACATAACAAACCAAGCTCATACAACAGAAAGGAGCCTTTTACATGATCAATTTTACAGATATTCTCTTTTCTAGTTCTTTAAAAAAAAAAGGGAGAAAACATTGGTTCTCTTTCAAATCTACTTACTGTTTGACTGCTGTTTTTGTCTGTCTTTGAGTCTGGCAATGAAATAAATCATGAAAAGCAACATAAAACATGTAACAAGTCAGAAATAAGATTTTGACGGTAGGAGAGAGGGTAGAATGAAGACTTATTTAGAGAAAAGTTATCTTTTGCTTCATTTAACACAAAATGACGGCAAAGTCACTTATCAAATGATGTGAAATTTACCTCATGAAACTTCCTAGTAGAAACCTACAAAGCCCTGATCCCCCCCCCCCCCCCCCCCCGAAGAAAAACTTTCCAAATTGACATTATCATATTGCCTTATCCTCATTTTACATGGCTGGTTGTTTCTCCAGACGAAACTTTCCCCAAGTGAGGGGATAGGGGAGCAGTAACCTTTGTGATCCTCCTCTACCCCCTCGTCCTCATTTTACATTCGCTTTTAAAAGAAACATTTTTCATTTCTTAATAATTGGGTAAATTCAATGCATAACAAAGACAGTATAACTTTCATATCTTCTGCATGTTTGTTTGTGGGTGAAATGATACAAAAGGTCTCATTAAATAACATAGAAGTTTCTGAAAAATTGAAAAAGTTGAGGATAAGAGAGCTTACATTTTGGCCTCTGTTTCTATTGATCTGGATTTGTCTGTTATTGTTTCGTACTGAATTTGCCTGCAAAAGGAAGACAAAATGAGAGCTGAACATTAGAACCCAAAATAAAGCATGCAACGACTTCCTCACAAACGAGTCTACTTCTTCCGTTGAAATTGCTTCCAGATGGTCGAATAATCGGCAGTTCCCTTCCTGTCCTATAGCAATTTAAACCAGTAACATCAAAACGGTAGAAACAATAATAATCACCTGATAACCCCTTAAAAGGTTATAACAATATGACAATAGCGATGTTGGTACATATTTGTAATAACGAGGCTACAACATGTAGTAACTGGCCATTTTTCTTAGTAGCTTAGTTCACCAAGTCAGTGAAAAGCCATATTTAACCAAAGTAAGGTTAAATAGTTCTTGCAACCTATGGTTGACTGCAACAAACCTAATAACATTAGGTTCAAAAGTTACCATAGATGATTTCCAAGTGAATCTAAAGAATTAGTAAGGTCTTCTTGACAGTTAAACATTCTCCTATTATGACAGAATTGAAGAAACATACCCTCACATATCTACCCTAACAGGAAAAGTAATTTTAGCTCAGTAGTTGCCTATGTAAATCATTCTTGCTAGCTATCCACTAAAGAAAGGATAACTTCAAATTGAGGTAACGGTTAGGTTTCAGAATTTAATAAATAGGGGGTTTCTCTTTCGAGCAATTGGAAGACGTGAGCAGGCCAAAACATTTACAGTAGGTAAGACAACCATAACTTTGTAGCCATTGAGATAGCCAGACAAGTGTAAAATCTTGGGTACGGTAATGTCTGCTTCTGATCAGGGAACTGCAAAAAGGAATATTTACATAGGACTGTCTGGCTTGGTTGGTGTTGTTGGTTCGAATATTTTGACGTTGACGTCTGACCACGTTCGTCTGAGAAGAAAGAGAGAACGAAACATCTCAAATAGATTGTATACTTATGCAAAATATCTATGCATTGATTGTAGAAAATACAAAAATTAGCCTTTGCAAACTCTTCTTTCAGTTTTCCCAAACTAGCCAAATCTTGCATGAACAAAAGACGGCTAGTTACTGAATTACCGACTCGCTAAAATTGACTCCTCCGTGGAAAACGTCAAATTAGTGGTTCGTCACTTCCGTTTACTTCAGGTTTGATAGACAGACAAAACTGGAATGTTTTGCAATAACCTGTGTTAGATTACACTTTCCAGTTCCCCTGAGCTGCTAGCAACTTACTGATTAAAGGACTGAGTGACAGCATGAAATATGGAATGCAATGGACCGTTGCTGCAAACAAATGACTCTCTTTGAATCGAGGCAAAATGTAGCTGTAGCTTTGTTATGATCATACAACTTTTTTAGGGGAGGTGGGAGCAGTGCCCCCTCCCCCCTAACCCCCCCACCACCGAAACAAAAGAGACATTACTACTTTTCCATTCCCATTACTCTCAGAGTTATTCAGAATGCCAAACAAATCAAACTCTTCGTTCACTTTGGTTTTCACTCACATTTCCTTGTCTCCTTTGATTGTTAGCGACTCGAGCTTTCGTTTTAACCGCATTGACCTGCAAGGAAAGAGAAGGTCACGACCTGTGTGAGTCATCCATAGACTGTACCTAGGTATGCTGCTTCTTGACAGCAGGTGTACTTTACTAACTAGGGTTTACTGTTAGTACCTTAATGAGTGTGAACAATTACCAGTGTGTGCTTAAAGTAAACCCTAGTAAGTATTAAAACTCCCTTAAAGTAAAACCAAATCAATCAAATTTTATGTCACTCTATTTTTTATGTATCTTCAAAGTTTACGTCAGAATATCCACTTTCTCCAAAAGAGTTGGCAAATAAATTCTAGACCATGTTTAATATTGTTATAGCCTCTCTTGACTAATCAATGCACCAATTACTTGGGTAAGAACAAGGTTTCATTATTTCAGCTGTGAAATGAACAATCTTTCCTCTTCTTCTGTGGTGGACTACAGAGAAAACATCTCTCCTCCAACTTATCGGTTGTAATCATTGAAGAAGAGAGCATTTTAAGGACTTTTGGGGTTTTCAATATCTTTTGCAATTTAATGATGCATAACACCTTTAGAACAATTTCTTCAATTCAACCCAAAAAAAAAATAGAAGAGAGAGGGGGGTGGGGGGAATGAAATACTGTCATTTTGGTTATTCATGCAAACAATATAAATATACTCACATTTGCTTGTCTTCTATTCCTAATAATATTGACCTATCAGAAAAAGAAGAAATAATCTCAAGCGCAAGGGTAATAAAAAGATTAAAATATTGTAAAAAAGAAAAATTTGTTTTTAATAGTTTCTCAGTTTTGTTCTAAACTAAAAAAGCTGTGCAAAGTTGTGCTGTATTTAGGTTAAAATAATTTATACCCAACAAACAATACTAAACCATTTTCTTCTATATTTTATCATTTTTTAAATCTTTGGATACAAATTCTCAGCAGCAACAATAAATCCACACAGCAATGATAGGGAAAAATTGATGGTGCCATGAATGGCCAACTTGTCAGCTAGTGGGAACTACAAGGACTTAGAGACCAAATTACATTGTTGACTTAGTGTGTAAGTCATAGGGGCATTTAATAGGAGCATGCTACCTCATAACGAATATGGCAAGCCATGTGGGACAAACACTGCATAATATATCAGCGTATTAATCGTAATTTATACGCGTATTAATTGGAATATATACACGTATATATTATTAGCCAATCATATGGCCCAAATATATCCGCGTATTAATTTGAATATATACACGTATTAATTAGAATATATACACGTATTAATTTGAATATTTATATACACGTATTAAATAGAATATATATGGGGATTAAATCCAATATATGCACGGATTAATTAGAATATACACGAAAACACATTTCCGCTCTTGCTGTGTATTAATACCAACGATAAATGTTTTGGCGGGCTCGCGAGATCGCTTCATAAAGCGAAACTTTACACATGTACAACACATATATTCGAATTAATACGCGTATATATTCGAATTAATACGCGGATATATTATGCGGTGTTTGTCCCACATGGCTTGCCATAAACGAAGGGGAAATTTGTACTTGTACTCCTACTCATGCTGTTGTACTCATAGTACAAGTCTGGTACTCACATTTCCTTGTTTTCTTTGATTCTGAGCTCTGTTTCTACCTGTACTATTAATCTGATACAAAGTAAAAAGAAAGGCATGTACATAAATCTATATCTAATGATTACTAATGCATATGGATACCTGATCCCTCAATGTAGGGTGTATCCTAAATATGGGTAACCTCAAAACTTATCAAGAAAAGTTACACATAATTTCTACTGTTTGTCTAATAAATGAAATCACCAGGCATGTTTCCTCGTTAGGAAAATCTGCAACAAATAGAGTGTAATTTGAGACTAAAACTAATTTGTGCACTGATGAATCTTGTAATCACATTCCAGGCTTTCAAGCAGGGCATTTAAAAAAAAAAAAACATTGGAAGGTGGTTGTCGAGGAATAGTGAGGAAGGGAGGAAGAGGTTAGGGAGGGACAGAAAGGTGGGGAGGGGGAGAAGACATTGGTGGTTATTAAGGAACATTCTTATGTTCCTCCATCTATCCTTACAATGGAAATAAAATGACCTTGAGAATTTTACATTGTAGTGTGATTATTTTTATGATCATTAGCAAACAGAAACCACATTATCACGCAATACATGACTACAGACCATAGAACTGGGTCTTTTCATTGTCTCGGCAAATTTGTAATGACGAGCACAAAATGATGTTGCGGTATTCATAACCTTATTTGCACTACACCCAATTACATGGAGGCTTCATTGCAAATTGTGGAGCAATTTTATCAATATTAACACCATTTGGCTGTGAGGTATATATATACTCTAGGTAAAATCTTTTGTGACCACTTCCAATGTTTGTAAATGTATTTTATCAATTCCTTACTCTTCTTTCAAAAAGTCTATAATATACTTACATTTCCTTGCTTTCTTCTGTTATTCGCAGGACGACCTTTGACCTTGAATGTATTTGCCTGAGGGAAGGGAATGCCACAAAAAAAATTTGATTCAAAATAATCTTGCCAAAGTGTGATCTATCAAAATTTTGAGGATTCTAGTAACTAGTCCCTTGTTTTTTTCAATGAAAATCTTCCTGATACTATATATATTATATTACAAAATATTGGTCAAGGCAAATATAAGTTGAGATGTCAAGTCATTCAATGCTCTTTTGGAGTCAAAGAAACTTAGGCACATAATGAATACACTCAAATTAAACTTGAAAGAAATGAACCTAACATTAACCTTTCACTTTGCACACTGCAGGGAATCATTTAGAGCTCCTAATTTGGATAGCACTTTGGAAGGTCAGTACATTCCCTTACAAATAACTATGGTATCTGTGTACAAAAACTGCCATATTTCTTTGCACTTGTATAGCAATTTGCCTATTTTGCATTGCGATAGCGGATAACTTTATCGCTGAACTATTCTAAATGTTTTTTTTTTTGGCTATTATCAGATCAAGAAGCTTATAATCACGATTATTTCTACATATCCTACAAAAATAATGTCCCACAACCAACGGTCCTTACCGCAATGAGATTTCCTTGGAGCTTGATGTACCTGGCGCTGTAAGCTTTCCGGCCATTGACAATTGAAGAGGGCTTCACTGCGGGTCGGTTTAGAGGACTTATCCCCTTGCTTGTTTTTTTCTTTTGTTGATTCTTCTTGGCTCTTTCTTTTCTTTGCTGTTTGATAATATCATCTACATGTGAAAGAAATGTCAAAAGGCTCAGGTGAAATTACCTACTTTTTTTTCATTCTAACATTCATGATTTTTGCTTTGAGACGGATGAGGTAGGCAAATATGTCGTTGACTTTGGTGACATAGGCCTCGGCTCAGGGGCAGACTGTGTTTTAAAACTGGCCAGGGCATTTTCCACCTACACCGGCCCATTATTCTTTGACATGCTACTTACATAGTGATCGCCATCCTGGGGGAGAGGTCTAATTAAAAAGATTTAAATAGATTATATAGAATTAAATAGATTTTTTTTTAAGTTAAGGAATGCCTAGATGCAAAATGGTACTATATTTCTCGATTTTGTAGGTTACAATAATCCTTTAAAAATGACCCAAAAATAATTTCCCAGAAGCAACACTTGATTAAACTGAGGAAAGTTAATAAGTAAACAAATATAGACAAAAAACATGTTTTAGACTGGATTTTAGTTAGTTTTTCAAGCATTTTGTGACAAAATGCTTGACAAAAATGGACAAAAACCTAAATTAAATCCATTAGCACTGGTGGTTTGCCAATAGCACGTTCTTTTGTTACGAACTAACAGACTACTGTAACTAACATGGTGATATCATGAGCTGATTCCCACAGTTTAAAATATATTTCTACACAGCCCGTCTGTATTCTATTAACTACTGTGAAAATGGGCTGTAGTTTAAGCAAAGGCCTCCATTATTCCTCTTAGTCTTACTTAGGGGCCTAAGTTAGGCTAGGGACTGCCATGAAGAAAGATATAAGATGGCTTTCCCGTGAATGCAGTTTCACTAGTAACTACTAGTAGTAGTAGGCTAGTGCAAAAAAACAAAACATCATGGGCTGTGGATCAGAGCTGTAGGCAATAGCCTACATAAATATACAACGTGATTCGTCATTTTGGATAAGGTGTGCGATTTCCTTGAATTATCTAGGCCTATCCAGGTCTGGATTAGCCTAGATTGGGCCTAGGCCTTCATACATTCTCTCAACTATTACTATTAGTAATACTAGTATAGGCCTAACACAAACAGTTACGTAGGGTCTGTCCACTTCTATGTGAATTCAATTGCAAGGATAAAACGCTCCGCCTTCATACATCAATCCAATATTCACCTAAGCTCATGTCGATTTTCTCCATCTTTTCAGCTTCGGCTAGATATCTCAATCACGAATTTCAAGAGGCTTTGAACTTTGATAAATGACTGTAGGATATAGTTGTTTACGGTTACGTGTTGAGCGAAGAAACGAACGACGAACAATTTTCGTGGCAAGCCGTTTTGTGTCCATTGGTCTATGAAGTGCCGTTTAGGACTTTACCACTTACATATTTCAGTTCAGGTCAATTACAAAGCAAACAAAGGCTATATAATAACTTTATATTTTCATCGTAACCTATGCTATAGGCGCTTTTTGCTAGCTATTTCTGTGCTCATGCCGGCTTCTAAAAAAGGACTGAACCTGTTAAATAAAACTAAAAGTCGTTATTCATATTTTCGAATTTGTTTGATACTAAATGAGTCATAACAATTGTAGGGCATCGGCTTGATAAGCGATGCATGTTTCATTTCAGATAATGAGGTAACAACCAACATTTTTAAACAGTGTTAAATTTGCATATAAATATTAGCTTAAAAGTCTGTATTTCAAAAACAATATTCTACCTTATCAAGAAGCATATAGGCGATTCGTGTGCCTGATTTTAGCGCTAAATACCGAAGCTTCCTCCAAGTTTCCTCTGAGTCAAACTCAGTATTGTAAATATCTGTTTGTATTTGAAATATATTTGATATAATTACTGACTTTGACATGACTAATTGTGATAACATATATAAACTAACTCCTTGACGTTATTGAAACGTGAATCAATTATTGTGTAAAAAGTTGATGCATGTACTAGCTCGACAGGTTAACCCTGACTAGAACACACGCATAATGCTAGCGTGGCATTTTCAACCAATTTGTAGTACCTCCTTGATCTGTTTATACCTCCTTGATATAACATCATCGAGTATTGTAGAGGCTTATGCATGTTTACCTTCTGAAAGCGCCTATAGAATGAAGCTCTCTCCAATGCAAACATAATCGTTACGGAAGAGGAGGCTATATATTCTGTAAGCCTTAGAATATATACAAGTAATTAGGTATAGGTTAACTTCATGTTGTATGTTGAAAGAGAAAGAGGATAGTGGAGGAAATATAATCGGCAACAAATTTCCATACAACGAATGTTCGGATACATTCGTCGCTGTCTAATCGGCTATATATATATATATATATATATATATATATATATATATATATATATATATATATATATATATATATATATATATATATATATATATATATATATATATATATATAGGAATAACGGGAAAACTGTTAAACAACTATGCTGCATTTAGAGAAAGGCTGGATCTCGAGTAACATACAATAATTGAATTAAGTAAGTGATTGGAAGTAAAACAGCCAATGTTTGGTTTTGCAGAGCTTTCGAGCAAAACTAGCTCTTCTTCAGTGCATGATCACCGAAAGTGACGGTCACCGAAAGTGACGGTCACTTTCGGTGATCATGCACTGAAGAAGAGCTAGTTTTGCTCGAAAGCGCTGCAAAAACCAAACATTGGCTATATATATATATATATACCCGGGAGTGATGTACGGTGATGGCTATTAAAGACTAGACTATTCAGTCTATGTTTGATTTTAATTTGTTAAGCAATCATTATTATATTTAAAGTTTGTAACTTTTGTTTCTCATATTTGACTTCTCTTAGCCGGAAAAGTTGTGAGTGTTCCCTTACCTGATGAAAGTAACATATCTGTAAAACAGCTGAAGAAACCTGTAGATGACGTCACATCAGCTCATTAAGAGAAAGCTTGGCATGGTGTCCAGTTTAATTCATTAAATGTCACAAACTACAATCTTTGCAATTGGAGAAAATATTCGTACTGGCTTTTTAGAATTCACAAGAGAACGAATATGCACAACTCTGTTACAATTTCTCTCCCTATCTTTACCCCTCCCATCTACTCCGTTACCACTATTTTCAACCCCTAAGTATCCTTGCAACCCCTCTCATTTAATTATTTGTTTTGCAGTAAAATAGTAACTATTATAGGTTATGTGTGTAATTTTTGGGTTTTGGTTTTATTGTTAAGAATAAATTACGGTTTTTGTTATAGCATTATCGAATTATACAGCATCACGACCTTGCCTATAATTAATTTTACGACAATAAATATTGCAAAGAAATATAAATCTTTGTTTAAATAATATTGCAATGGAAATGTTACTATGATGCGTGTTAAGTATCTTCGTTGCGTTTGACTGTTTCTTGTTAGCATCACCTCACCTACAATGCTGAAACTATTTTCGCAGAAAGAAAATTAAACTTTCCCAGTTAAGGAGAAATGTTATTGTGCATTTATGACATCACACATGTTTACTTCTATAAACTTTCGTCATAATCATCCTTACCATGGCACTAATCAAACTTTATCTCGGAAATTATTGAATTGAACCCAAATTGAATCCAAATTCACCATATACAGGAATGCTTTGATTATGTTCTCCTTTTATCAGTCGACACAGTATTGAATTCTGTACAAGTTCGTCAATGAAGAAACACACTTTTGATTCAACTTGACATATGACAACAACGCCAGATTTATAAAACAACAGCAAACAAGTCGGCAATCCATGGCGTTGCAGATCTCATCCCGCGAGGCACATAGGCACATGATAACCTAGTTGTGTATGAAATATTGTACCATATAGTTAGTTTGGTATACTTGTAATGGCCTCGATGCTATAGCTATTACGTTATTGGTCATGCAGGCACTGCAACCCATGCCCAGACAAATACTCACTAAGTTTGAAGTACATCGACCTTCTGGTTAAGGAGTGCCAGTCTACACGTTATTGCCCCCCCCCCCCCACCACCACCACGGGCCCCTATGAAGCCACGTTAACCCACCAAGTTTCAAGAGGTAAGAGGTGGGCAGAAAATATTAGTGCCAATTTTGGTAAAACTGCTCGATAGAGTACATCTCATCCCCAGTACAAAACGGGATAGGATCACTATAGATGTGTCTGTCCCGTCTACGACTGTTATCTACAGAACTATCACTATAGTATACTAATACATGTAAATCAGAAAAAAGGGAGGAAGGCTTCTGTATATGGTAACGGCTGCATTGATAACGGCGTTCACGTACAGTTCACACCAGATAGCCTATATTTATTATTGCGATCGTCATGCTTATATGATTACTTGCATAGTGCAGATACCGTTTATTCGGATATGTGAACAAAGACACCTTGTGGCAACGACAAGTACAATTCGAGTGCATTGTATAGAGGGTTCAACGTTAGAAAAAGTACCCGTATAACAATACATATCATGTATGGGACTGGTGTGCATTGGGTTATTAAAGATAGTGTGAGACTAGATGCATATATACCGGGTATTATAGACCAATAGGCTTATGTGTTACTTCAATTTCACCAATCAGAAGAATGGGAACTAAATTCCGTCTCGCTTTATTCGTTTTGGTCATTGCCTTGTTGGGATATAAGTTAAGCCCACCTGTACCAGATGAATTGGAGGAGAAGTGGAAGTACCGTGTGATGATGGCTTTTATGAACGGTATTGGTATTTACGTAAGTATGAGGCTGCATGTTTACTGTCTTTCACGCGTCTGTTAGGGACCCGCAGCAGTGGCGGAGCTAGGGGTATTGGTCAGGAGGGGCGAGAATTGTCTGTAGGGGCGCTTTCGACACTATCTAAGCTCCGCCACTGACCCGCGGGTGCCACTTTTTTTTTGGCAATTGTGTGTAAATAGTCGCTCATGATCGGTCGGAAAAGTTACGTCATCACCATAGAAACCGTCACTTCGAGGTTACCAAAATGTCTGCACCATTCGTTGCAACGAAGATATACCCGTTCAAAATTACCCGAAGCTTTTCGTATCGTTGGAATTGGTTTAGAAATATTTAGCACACTAGTTTCTTATGGTTGTATGGTTGTATGGTTCTTATGGTTGATCTACTACCGATGTTTGTTCGCAGTGTTCTGTGAAGGCATTAATCGATAACATCGCACAGCGAAAGTTTCGTACGGGGTGCATCAGACGTGCTATAGGTCTATATGTATTTTAACTGTGTACATAGTGCAGTGACGGAAATGTATCATACTGCAGACTATAGTAGTAGTAGTAGTAGTAGCAGTAGCATGGGCGGCGATCCGTACTTCCGAGTGGGGGGATATGACCTTGTTGACTATCTAAGCGTAGCGCCACCATGAGTTGGCGCGAAGCGTACAAGAAAATTTTGGGATTAACAAACCCTCTAGATGGCCGGAAACGGCACTTCCCGAGGTTTCCAAGCGGCATATACCCAACTTTAAAATAGGGATATCATGTCCGAAATATCTCATAATCAGGATCCAAAATACTTTTTTTTTTTAATTTCGGGTGTTATTTTGGGAAAATTACCCCTGTCCATCTTGTTTCAGGCGCTACGTTAGAATGTTCGAGAGCTCTTTTATATTATTCGATGAAGAAAATGGCCTCATGCAGGCTATTATAGGCCTATACACATGCAATACACAATTACACATAGTTACATTCCTAGGTACCGATTGCTAGGGCATCCAGGTGAAACGTGTATTAAGCATAACCCTGGTAACATGAGATTCTCAGCTGTTCGAGGGAACATGTACGTGTGTAGGCCTACTATAGGGCCTATATGAATCATCGAGGTAAATGAATCTGGAGGATTCATGTCAATTGGGCGCGCGTACCATGCATGGAGGGTCATGTGATGTGTTCCATCATCCATGGTGGTACCAAACTGATATTTCTCTGTAGCAGTTCGAGAATAGTGCTAGTGACTTCGTGAAATATTTGCACCAAGACGGATCGGACATGGGAACTAACGGCGTAAGAAGGTACTGGTACTTCATAGCTAATATGCTAACGTTAGACATGTTGGCACAGAACAAGTACAGATACATTGGGCTTGCAGCGGGAAATGTCGATGTCTGAATTGTATTTCAAGAACGATTTTTTTGTCGAAAAGGATTGTTGAACTGGACGTGTTGCTGTGAGAAAATGTTTAGTTCAGTGCAACCACGGAATTCTCCATGAAACAGAGCCTAATGCTGCTCGACGGGAATATATCTATCACGTTAGGCTACAGGCACGGTTATTGCTAGGTAACGGGTGTCGTCTGCTGCTCTAAGCACGCATACACATTTACGTACTAGTTGGGTGAAATCATCATGCGTTATCGGGAGAGTAATATATTAGTACCACCCTGGAACACGTCACATGACCCTCCATGCATGGTACGCGCGTATTTACTGTGTGATAGTTTCTCCAGATTCATTTACCTCGATGATATGAATACTATGAGGGTGCATATAATGTACTATATCAATACCGTGGGCGCAATAATACATTTTGTTGTTATAGGGCCAATGAAGCCTACAGTCAACTATTCTTGCTTTATAAAGACGCTTTATTTGAAAAGATCGCACTGCGTTTATGGTAGGCGAGAAATGAAGCTAAAAAAGAGCCGTACATTAACGATGATGCATAAATGTAGGCATGAAAATATTCTTATCCCTGGCATTTGGTGGGGGGGGGGGATATGGTGTATTACATCCCCTCCACCCATTTTCATGGGGGGATATATCCCCCTTCCCCCCAGGATCGCCGCCCATGAGTAGTAGTAGTAGTCTCGTCCATCCGACATATGCTCAGTGATTAACCTCCGCCACGTATCACGATCTTGCGCAAGGTTTATTGCTTCCTCGAAATTGTTAATGTTAACGTCCTTAAATTGCGACTTTATTTTTCCAAGCAAGGTAGTCACGGGCCTCAGTCCTACTGGTTTGCGGTATGTCTCAGTGCTTCTCTTAAAGCAACCTTTGCTGGAGCGTCCTCCTGGAGTCTTGCTACATGACCGAAAAATGAAAATCTCAATCTTATATGGGCGACTATGGATGACAAAGGTGTTTGGTTGGTTTCGTTGTAGAGCTCATCATTTGATAACCAATTGTTATTGGTCCATCTAATGTTGAGAATATTACGAAGTAGTCTCCTTTGAAAAGTGTCAATTTTGCGATCAAGATCCTTCGTTGTGTCCCACAGTTCGCAATTGTACAAAAAAAAAAACTCTTTAATAAAGCCTCGAAAATCCTAAGCTTAATGTTTCGGCTTATGTTTTTGCTTTGAAAATACTTGACAGTGTGTTGAAAGCACCGTTGGTTATACCAATAGTTCTTCGGTTAATATCTTCTTCGGTCCCCAGCAAGCTTTCAACATATTAACACTTCTTCCAACTTTCATTTCCTTTTCTTGTGATTGAAAATTTCTCAGTTTTTGTGCAATTGATTTTCAGATTCCTTCCTGTCAGTTTCTCATAAACACGTTTTTCGATATCTTGCAGTATATGCTGACCATGTTGATGCCCAAGAGATATCATCAGCGTATTGTTGGTCTTCTGTGGAAAAAAAAGTTGGTGGTTTTGCTGTAAACATGATCAGCTAACTGAGATGGCAGGATAACTGCATCTATATCATACTCATCTGATTTCAAAGAGTTGGCTAGATAAGTTATAAAAAATAGTGCGCTTGCACTATCTCCTTGTGGTGAACCAATGCTAGTGCAAAAGGAAGTCCGAGTTTGCCCTCTAGTTTGACGGTGTGACGGGTTTACTGCAGCCTATACTGCTCGTGAACTCACGTCGTGAAGTTGATTTTAGCGTTCCCATTCCACGAAACGAATTCCCGGCGATTTCAATAGAACGGCTCACGAATATTAGATAACGTAAACACGAACTCAATGGAATGTAGCGTACGTGTCATAAGTAAGGTAAATAAGTAATCCAAACCTTACAAGTTAACGGTTAGGGCGTTTGAAAGGAAACCCCGTAACTAAACTTATGTTATTCAGTGTATATCATCGAACTTCCAAGTGATGGTCATTATTGGTGCTGACGTAACGAGCAATCTGATTGGCTGAAAACTGTATAATTGCAAACCTGTTTGGGAATAAAGCATTCGCGGCCCGGGTACATAGTAAGAATGATAGCTTATTCCTAGAACCAAAGATATTAGCTCCGTGACAAAAAAAAAATCCCTCGCTGTGGGAATAACTGGGAATATGGCCCCAATGCCAAGACATATCTACCTATAGCCAATGTTGGAAAACATACTCCCAAATACTTTCCCAAGCCCCTCCTCCAATTGCAATTCCTGCTTTAATTTCAGGGCCGCTATATGCACTCGTCTGGTGGTGGTGACCCATCTGTAAGAACTATTGAGGGGGTAAAAGCTGCTTTTCGTTGGACATTAGAAGATGCTGTGATGGACCACCTTGGCCCAGGAGTAACAAGACTGGAGGGTACCTTCAACGGCACTAAAGTGTACATTTACCAACCACCAGCTATGTCGACGGAACGACTAGTGCCAGGGTTCATATATTTTCATGGAGGGGGTTTAGCATTGGGCTCAGCAAGTGAGTGAAAGAAATCATTTAAGATCTAAAGGTTCACTAAAGACCATGCAGAATAATGACCGCTGTAAAAAGCTTTGAAATCGGTCATGCAGTTGTGTAATAAATGTTTACTTTTTGACCAACATACAGTTTATTGATATGTTGTCTCTTTTCTATGACGTCAGAGATATTCGATGGTCTGGCAAGGAAGATATCATCTCGGTTGAATGCTGTTGTTATCAATGTTGAGTAAGTACAGTCTCATTGTTTTGTACAGTTTCTGATTTGAAAAATGGATACTACCACACAACTGAGTCAAGTTTCAGTCCCATGCATGTAATAGAATATAGGTCTAACAAAGGAATCATAGCATCGTACGTATCTATGTATTCTAAAGGACTTTTGAGGGCACTCACTCCTGACCTGCCCCTCCTCTCCAGCTACTCTTTTGGTTGAATTGTTTTTTACAACGATGATCATGCTGACCATTGCCTAGATTATAACATTAGTATTTCCTAAGATTGGCATTTTTGTTCTTTCTTGGAAAAGCTATGATACCACACCAAAGAACAAGTTCCCAGGACCACTCAACCAGTGCTACGCAGCGACTAAATGGCTTCTGCTCCACGCCCGGGACTACGGGGTCGACTTCCGCCGGGTCGCCGTTGGGGGAGACAGCGCCGGTGGCTACCTTTCAGCAGCTGTCTCTCAACTCATCTATGACGATGAAATGGTACCGAATTTGAAACTTCAGGTATTGGTTTATCCGTGGACCCAGTGTTTCGACTTTCATTTTCCTTCCTACCAAGAATACACCAAGAAATTTGAAATTGGTAAAGGGCTCGTGTGTCGCGAGGCGATGGTTCTGTTTTGTACTATGCACGCTTGGGGTACTGCGAGGCCTGATCTGGTGCAAATGTTGATGGAAAACAGACATATTGGCCCATCATTCAAGAAGAGCACCCTCTATCGGGAAACTCTCGGTCACGATCTTCTTCCGGATGCCTATCGGGTCAGCAGCAGCTCTTACCAAGGTCCGACTCCATCTGATCAGGGAGATGAAGAATTTTGGCAAAAGATAAAAACTATTTTCCTGGACCCTCGTTTTACGCCTCACTTTAGGCAAAATATGACTGGATTACCAACTGCTTACGTCGTTACTGCCGGTTTCGATTCTCTGCGAGATGAAGGTTATATTTATGCACAACAACTGAAGAAAGCTGGTGTTGACGTCACATTAGTTCATTATGAGAAAGCCTGGCACGGATCACACTGGTGTTCACCGTATTCTATATTTGCAATTGGCGAACAAATTCATGATGATTTTTTAGAATTTGCCAAAGAAAGATTGTGAACAAAGATGTCCAATTTAAGCCTAGCACCGTTAAAGAGGTTAATATGAAATATTCCACCTCCGCAGGTAATTTTCGTTGCGGAAAACTTCGGTGCCAAATATGCCGCCATGTTACCCCGGGAACTGTGGTTAAAATTCCCAATGTTGACTATGGTCTAATTAGAACCACTTCCCTCTCTTGTGATTCTAGCAATGTCATTTAAACGTGATGCCGTACGTGCAACACGAAAGAAGAGTCAAAACATGTGGCTTGTTCTGCTCGGTGGTCATAGGGTCATTTACTGCAGTGGCGTAGGAAGGTACTTTTGAGTGGGGGGGGGGGGCTGAAGACTGATGGCCGGCCTGGGGGAGGGGTCTAAGGGGAGGGGTGTCCCCCTCCCCTTTGGATTTTTCTTTGCATTTCCATGTGGCCTCAGATGCAATTTGGTGCAATATAGCACACTTCAACACCCACTCCATTTTGTAAATAATTTTGCATTTTCACCTGGCCTTAGATGCAATTTTGTGCTCCAAATGAGATTTTTTTCTGATTTGGAAATGAAAAAGGGGTTTTCTGACTTACTGAGCGGAGGGGGGGGGGGGGTGGCGGAATTCATTCATTCATTCATTCATTTATTGAAACCAGTATAAATATAGTATATTTATAAAAAGGAGCACACATGTCAAACTCAAAAATAAATAAATATGAAAACCATGATAGATAAGATGTTCAAAAGATTGTACATCAAGAAAGCGTTAAAACTATGTACATTACTAGAACTAGATAAAACAATTAAAGAATATGAAAACCGTGATAGATAAGATGTTCAAAAGATTGCACATCAAGAAAGCGTTAAAACTATGTACATTACTAGAACTAGGTGAAACAATTAAAGAATGTGAAAACCGTGATAGATAAGATATTCAAAAGATTGCACATCAAGAAAGCGTTAAAACTATATACATTACTAGAACTAGGTGAAACAATGAGTAAAATTAAATGAAAGGTTCCAAAATACCAAATTGAATGTAAATTGCAGCACGGTAGATGAAAGAGTTCTTATAAAGTTGAATTCTATATTTTGGCAAGATATGAGGGTTCCTAAGATTCCTGGTAGCTTTCACCAACAGACAATTAAGTGGCCCATGTAGTGGGTGATCTTTGTCATCTCTAATTTTATTTGTCATCCTTACAAATTCATTCTTTGCAGCTGTGTTTACTTGATCCTTCAGTAATAGCTGGCTTACATTCAATATACGTGAAGTATACTTAAGGAATCTCATCAGTCTATGCTTGTCAGAAGATGATATAAAGTGATACCATACAGGAACAGCATAAAGTAAATGTGGCAGAATAAAGGAGCTGAACACATTTTTCCTTGCACCTTCATTAATGAATGACACAATATAGGTAAGACTTGAAACAAAATACTACACTTTTTTCCAAGATTTTCGAGATATGCGGCGTGAACGTTAGATTATCATCAATGCATACTCCTAGGTATTCAGTTCTTGATGTTCGTTCTACCTCAGATTCATGTATGGTGACACCTTGTGATCTTGCAGACAGAAGACCTTGATGTTTTATATTGATGTTAGCAAAGCACATTTCCTTCGACTTCTTAGCATTTAGCAACAAATTCTTTCTATCACATGTTGAAACCACGTCGTTGACTGATTGCTGATAGTTCAGCTGATCATTGACACATGAACTCTTGGATATTTTGCATAATATAGCAGTGTCATCGGCATATTTTGTGATTGAGATATGACCACCAGACTTGATTTCATCCGTATATAATGTGAAGAGTAAAGCAGACAATGGACCACCCTGAGGCACTCCAACTTTAATCTCTGACCTATCAGACAACCCATTCTCCAATTTAACGTGTCTTGACCACCCAGTTAAGAACTGAGCAAGCCAGTGTAGGAGCCATGGTTCAGTGATAAAACCTGACAGATCTGTAATTAATTGATTTGGTAGGACGGTATTGAAAGCACTTGAGAAATCTAAGAAAAGCACCTTTGCTATTGTGGTTTCCTTGCAATTTAATTCTGACACAACCTCGTGGATAAGTAACAGCACAGCATCTACACATGATACACCTTTTCTGTAGGCGAATTGACGCTTGTCCCCAAATTGATTGATACTGTCAGTTAGTCGTGGCAGGAGGATCCTTTGCATGCTGTTAAAAGCAATACTTGCTAGGTCAATTGGTCTAAAATCATTCACATCTTTGGGATTCGCCACTTTTGGTACAGGTGATGTTAGTGCTGTTTTCCACAGGTTAGGGATCTGACTATGTTGTAAGCTTTCTTGGAAGAGTGATGTGTATATTGGAGCTAATTCAAAAGAAAAGAATTTAAAAACCCACCACGGAATTTTATCTGACCCACAAGCAACACCCCTTTTGACCTTCCCAAACTGTTTCCTTACCACATTGACATCAAGTTCATGACAACCCTCATTTTTCTCAGGTAGGTATAACGGTATATCTTTACATATTGAGTCATTAAACCGTCCAAAATAGTCGGATAGTTCCTTCCCAAAATCTGCATCAACCCGCCTAGGCTGGTCATCTTTAGTAAGGTCTCTTATGGATTTGACGACATCCCAGAATGCACGAGAGTTTCCTTTTATTCCTCCAAAGGTGTCACTTCGCAGATTGTTTACGTGCTTATTGATTTCCCTCTGCATCCTGTTCCTGGAGATGTTGTCTTTGTCCTCGATGGCCTTCTGTTTTTCCTTTTCCAGTTGTTTGATCTTGTTGTCTGGGGGGATTCGCTTCATCATCTCAGCAGGTGTTATTTGCTTCATTGGTATGCATACATCGCTGACGAATCCAATGTAACTTGAAATGACGTCAGTTAATTCGTCTGGGTCATCGCAGCCTTCACGAAATACATTCCAGTCGGTCGTTTGAAGCATCTCTAATGATGCTCGAATGATACTTCCGCCCCCCATATTTTTCACTGGGGGGCTGGGCCCCCAGCCCCCCGGTTCCTATGCCCTTGCTGATATGCAAATATGCCATGGCCATTATTAAGACATTTTTAGTGGGTGTACCGTTTCTTAAAAATGGACCATCAGGTAAATATCTAGCAAGATTGGTATTGCAAAATTGTCTCCCAGAGTGACATTTCCATTTGAATGATTTTCAGATGTAATGATTTAGAAATTTACACTTAGAAATTAGAAAAAATGGTAAAATCACTTTGTAGGGCAAACTATAGGACTTTAAGTTGATTTATAAGCTCTACTTCTTCATTGTTTTACACAGGTAATTGAAGATAAAAGCACGCCAGAGCATTGTGATGGTAGACGTAGCCTACATATGCTGATGGAAAGCCATATGGGGTATTTACGTGTAAATTAATCGTTTGGTTTGTGTAATCATGTTTGGATTTACATGTCAAAAAGGGACAACCTGAGGGGGAGGGTTGGGGGAATGATCTGAGTGGGTGGGCCGTATAGGCGACTGTGCTTGAGTATTCTTAGTTAAATTAATTGGACACTAATATAGAGGCTAACAATGAAACAGATAGGCGTATATGAAACATAAAGACGTAATAAATATATTTTTGAACCGTAGCTTCAAATAAGTGTAAGCAGATCAGATCATAGGAGCTCTCTTCATTTATTGTTATTCTAACAAAACTCGTGAAAACCAAAACGAACGAACGGTCATTGCATCCGCGATCGTGCACATATTTGATGAGCGGTTAAAATAAACCCTGCAATACGTGCCTAGAATCTAGAGGTTGTACACTACTGACTAATGAAATCAGAAGAATTGATATGATAATTCTCTAAACTAACTAATTCATATCGCATATACTATTCAGGTGTTCACATTGTCGTAGGCCTAGTTTCATTTAGGACGTGGACATTACAAAGGACAACTGCCCCTCTCTATTCCCCGCAGGCTACGGCCCTGTACTTTCCATCAGTCAACGTAATCACAAATACAATCAAAATTTTGCGAACATATTTCCCTAACTACTAAACTAGAACTTGATGTATGAAGAGGAACATTGTTATAAAAACAACACGACTAGCAGCTTAGCACCTATTTTCAGCACCATCTATGTATCTGTCTCAAAATTCCTATGAAATATATGATTATCTCAAGAACACTTCAAAACTATGATGAGTGGCATTGCTAACCCTACTGGATGCACACTATAATTTACATGTAGTCATGTATTGTTTGTACATGATCATACAACATTCTTTAAAATATGAAACATAATCAACTGGAAAGGTGATAAGCGAATGCTGCTGGATTTCCATTGTCTGCTGGCTTAGCATATTACCTCAGGGTGTATGTGTGCGGCTTCTCATTTAACTTACGCTGTAAATAAATTCCGTAATTCTTATTTCGACACAATTGAAAAGTATTATATTTCACTGGGCAGTTGAGAAGATGAAAATAAAACATTAATACTAATCTCATAGCACAATATTTGAGTTCTTTTTATGTGATTCAAGAAAGAGTCGCTAAACCGAGAGGAGAGGTGGCATTGATATTGTGTACCTCATTCTTCAGAATTTGGGAGACATGTCCCCCTGTCCCCCATGATTGCTGCTCCTGTACGTTCCAAGTGTTGGGAAACATATCCGTGCAACGTTTTAAGAGTACCTTTTTTATGAAAGATTATGTTCCATAAAAATTACAGAATTTTTTTAATTCCATTTTCATTTGTGATTAAAAAACACAACATGGTGAATAATTGTACTAGATTGAATAATGTGCAAACATATACACGCAGCCATGTTCGTACTTCCATCAGCACAAGCTCGACTTGATTAATTGCTTCAAGAAAGCAAAGACTCGTAGAAAGTCATATTCTAAAGTCAATGTATGTAATATAATAAATCACACTCAAATGTTATCTATCCGCTTTTGATTTGTTTTTAATTTTTCTCATTTTTATTCTGGAGTGTCGGGTGGGGTGGTATTTGACATTTTCATCGTATTGTCCATTCTCATTTCGCTATGAGAGTGTAACATCTTAACTTTGGTCAAGTTTCACCTGATTTCACTTTACGTTTATACATATCATGTACGAGCGCAAAGATATTATTTCTGTATTAGAGCTATATAAATTAGAGTATTGTAATATTTTGCCGAATGGACTTGCGCCAAGCATCAAGTAGTCTTGAGGGTTGCCGAACTTCCACGTGCCTTTTGAGATGTCTAAACAAAATTCCTGCTTCAATGGTTGCCACAGGACTGGAAAAGATGAAAACCATGTCACGTTAACTGCATAAAATATGCCCATCACCTTCGTTATTATTATGGAATGTTTAAATGTTTTAGAAAGCTTAAAATATATTAGCAAATGAAAAAATCTAGCCTACTTGCCTGAATAGCTAAAAGCTATTTCAAATAATAGACTGAAAGTAAAGGTCTAAATTGGAAACAACTGTTTCTTTATGAGCATGTAATATTCAGTGATGACTTTTGTAATAATCAAACTTGTTGCCAATTATCATCTTATGCTAGTTGAACTTCATTAAACTAACGACAATAATCAAGCAACTGCACTTGCTGAATTTTTGTTTTTTAAGTTTGGTTATTCCGCTTTCCTTTTATTTTTTCAATTACAATACTCTAAAATTAACTGTACTATTTTTTTTTTAAATCCGATTCGAACGTACCTTAAAGATGTTTTCATTTCATGAAAGAAGACAAGAACTTAAGAGAAAATGAGAGAGGCAACAGACAGTCAATGAATCTGAGGGTAAAGGAGGAAGTCATTAACATATACCAAGACGACACGAACTAGTGTAAGTTCACTAAACTTACAATTTGTTTACTTTTTAACTTTATGTCGAAATAACTCGAAGTATAATTATTCTACTGACGTATTTGTTTGACACTTAGGTTGTATTTAACTAATGTTACTGCACACGTGTTAGGAACATATGATTCATTATATTTCATGATGTTATTTCACATTTATTTAACCACGTAACCGAATGATTTAATTTAACCGGAATGATTTCATATATGAAGAGGGTACTCACGTCAAATTCTTTAGATTATGACATTCTTGTGCATAGCTAAATACTCCTAGCGTTTCGTCTGCATGCGTCAGCTCTGTTCCCTTTTCTAGTCTAATTTCTAGCTTCTTAATTGTCGACAGAACTGGAATATGAAATCCAGATTCTAGACTAATACCGTCGTCATTGGCTTTAGCTAGGCCTTTATCTAGTACTAAACAGGAGATTGGAACCTAAAAGAAAATGATGAGGTGATTGCAGAGTTTTAAGCTGTTGGTTAATAAATATATAATAATATTTCAGTATATTATTCCGTAAATGTATTTACTAATTTAATAATTATTTTCAATTTTTTTTTCAATTAGGGGTGTCATATTGTCATATGTTTGTATACTGTTTCAAGCATTTCTAGTGTACCATGAAAAAGAATAAGTAACGTTAATATTGAGTGAACGTGATCTAAAATACCTGCCTTGGAGTATCTCTTTAGTTTTCATATACAAAGTGGGAGGATTTTTCAGTAAGATAATATCGTACTTAAACATGTTGGGATACTACACTGAGTAGTTAATTTGATCAATGTTCTTTCAATGCTTTATATTGAGTACACCAGTTCTGAAATCAATCGGATTATGGTGATGTTACTCTTGGCAAGTTAAAAATGTGAACTGGTGAGAATGATTTCTAAAGGTAGGGTACATATCATCTTACATGACATACTATGCATACAACAAATGAATACATGTCGGTTGTCCATTTTTCGATCGTGTACAGCCTAAAGGCGTCCAAGTATTGTTGAAGTTAAATGAATGATATGATGTTCGTTACACATACATTATTAACTAACGTTTGCAAATTAAATGCATACTTTGTTTGATGGACGGTAGCTTAATTACCTGATTTTTGGATGCCACATCCAGTATCTGAAGTGTCGATCTCTGCAGTAGTTTGCTCTCGTCTTTATTAATGGTCGTTACACTAGACGAAACTAGATCAGACACTGTTTCTATAAATCTGTCAGTTTGTCTTCCTGTTCTAGCATGAACAAAATTGCGAATTTTTTACCTTCAGTCTCATGCTGCAAGTATTGGATAATTTTCTCCGCTGCAATTTTGTTAAGTCCGCACGCAAATCTGTACACATATTGTAAGTCAAAAGGATCTAAATTTTGCAGAAAACTGTGGATAGAATCAATTCGTCCACCTTCTAATTGTTCAGCAACGTAA
Source organism: Apostichopus japonicus (assembly GCF_037975245.1). Classification (NCBI taxonomy): domain Eukaryota; kingdom Metazoa; phylum Echinodermata; class Holothuroidea; order Aspidochirotida; family Stichopodidae; genus Apostichopus; species Apostichopus japonicus. The sequence goes on along the minus strand of NC_092570.1, from coordinate 14,114,454 downwards.
TGGGCAGCGTACCACTCACAAAACAGTTTGTGATAAAAGCGAACTTCTTGTTTATACTGAATATCGCTTTGCGGGTGCAATGTATCAGCAATATTTAGAACTTCTTCTTCCACTAATATTCCAATACGAATATATTGGTCGTAAAACTCATGTCCTAGATGAGTGCAAAGCTGCTGACGATCCCAAACAATTGTCTGGTTCTTTCCACTCAAAGCTTCAAAGGCGACTTTATATAGTTCTCTGTGTTCATGTTCCATTAGCTCAAACTTCTCGACATTTTCATCTTTCATTTTATTTCTCATGTGACTGTGAAAAGAAGCTATCATGTAGCGGAAAAAAACTAGTTACGGAATTGAACGTCACAAAATATTCCTTTTCGTATGTCATGTGCGCAAACATGACGAAGAACAGTGGGACTTGACAGAGGTCACCAAGAACAGGATTTTCTGCAATTTCCTCATAATTTTATCCACGGCTTTTCCTCCTTTTCCAATAACTGCCTTTTCAACGTACCTCTTATGTGCCTCCTCACCGAACCCTGTAAGCCGAACACGGTCGGACTGAGGTGCAATTCCTTGTGGTACACAAGAGGGTCTTGTTGTTAGAGTGACGTTATATTCCTGAAACAAATTTTTCTTCATGATGTGATAACTGTCTGTTTCTGTACTTTCTTGATCGGGGTACTCATCGAAGCCATCAAGTAAAGCCAACACGGACTTCATTTGATTCAATATTTCCTTTGTATCTCTCTCACTTATATCTGAATCCATCGGTAGAATGAATCTTTTAATCGCACTAAGAATTGATTTAACACCACTAAGTTGCCGTTGACGAAAATATATGATAACGTCTACTCCACGTAATGGGGACTTAAAGAGAGATTTGCACCAGTCATAAAGTAACTGTAAAGTCAACGTTGACTTCCCGTAGCCAGGTTCTCCTTCTAGAATATGTCGTTTTGTTTTTAAACAGTACTCTGTCACTAATTCTTGATAGGATGACAATTTATCCCACTGTGCCTCTCCGTCAGATATACCTGTCATGATTTCAATTCCGCCCTCAACAAATACCTTGTCCACGCAATACATTCTGTCTTTGATGTAGGGGATTGGTTGGACCGAATCATAAAATATTTCATATTTTGCCTTCAACTGCTTGATGAATCGCTCAGCTTTCTCAGAGTAACCTGTAATACAAGTAATCGTGGCTTAAAAGCAAATACACGGTTATAAACTCGCAATACACGTTTCTTATTACTTACTTTGAACTTAAATTGATTCTTTTCGTGGATATTTTATACAACAGCCAGAGATCGATCGATGTTTCATCATAAGTATATATACGTCAAACATAGTATTCACTATTCCATTCAAGTTATATGCGAGTAAGTGGTATGCAGAAATAACCGGTATTTATTAGATGAAACATTGAAATATTAAATACGTTTTTGTTTTGCCAAATGTGATCATTAATTGTTATACTTTGTAACTAACGTTTTACAAAAACCCCAAATCGTTTATACTTCACATTATTTGTATTCGCATTACTTGATTCCGCGAGAACATACATACAATGCACAATGACCAAATTAAGACATGCATAATTTTGTTTTAACGTTCCAAATTTTAGGAACACTCACATGTGTCCGATTTCATCATTGGAATGGTCTGTAAAGAACAAAAATCACATGTGTCACAACTTCCGTGGGATAAAACAAAATGGCACCTACTAGCGCCCCCTTTGTTGCGACCCCGGGTTTTCCTTGGCCTTCAAAGCCGATAAGATTCCACTTTAGATAGATTCAGGGAAGTAAACTCAAAGGACCAAAAGACTACTGAGAGGTTTCTGAAAGTTAACAAAAACGATATATTTACAATGATACGATCTCTACTGATTTGTACAGGGATTATTGGTACTAGAAAATAGGAATATTACAGACAGATTTTACAATATTATACGGCCGTTAAATTTTTAAAAGATTACTTAACTTATCTTACGCGGCGCGTGCCGGCTCTCGGTTCCTTTCGTAGCTGTGCTGACCTCCTTGCGTCACCAACAACGATGTCGGGAGTATCCCTCGTAGGCTGGTATCCCGTGACTTGGTCAGGAGCAAAACCGTTCCCCGCTGGTCCAATTCGACTCAACGTTTGTATCCCAAGGATGGCTTCCTCCTGGGTGAACTCCGAAAAACTCTGCCGAAGTCACGCCTGTCCCGGTTAAACGACGCACCAATCTAATAAACAAACAGTCCACCGGTTCCTCCGTCCGTCCCCTCGATAATAAATCTTTTATCTCAGATGATTTTCTACTCACAATAGATCGGAAAACTAAAGCTCCCTATCACCGAAAATATCTCTTCTTATATATAGCCGGGTTTAATCTCCCGAAAGTTCTTTTCCAGGAATCCTGACGGAAAAACATCGAGAATCATCCATGTCTCGAAGATACGACTGATAGTTCAACGTTCATTGGTCGACGATATCAGGTCACCTGCTAAAAATAACTTCCCGTATGTTCTGGAAATTTGTGATCGCTAATACCGAATAGCGCCATCATTTCTGGTCGCTTCCAGAAAAATTAAACACGGTTATCAGTCTCGACGAGTGACCTACTTATCACCCTGACCAGCGTATACTGAACACACGTACAATGAATAAAGTCGTTCGTGACAACATGCAGTGGCGGCGGAACCGGGGGGGGGGGCTTGGGGGGCTCAGCCCCCCATGAAAAAGTTGAGGGGGCAAATGCATGATAAGCCCCCCCAATATTTACCAAGGCTCCGAAACGTGCATCTCCCCATTTTTCAATGCATACTTGTCGATCTGTCCGATGCACACGTATACTATATAGGTGTAATAATTTTAGTAATTGCTGGGGGACCCTGGTCCCTCGGCCCGTCCCCTGGCTATAGACCACATTGTCACCCCAACCGCGTCTTCACGCCCCGTGAAAAGTGGAAGCAGTGAGTGTGAGTACCGGTAAGCGTAACACAACTTCGTCTTAGGCCAATGACTTGCCTCATTTCAGCCAGTTCTCCAACATCCCCTTACTTAGTGGCGGAGCGTCCATATATACAGTCAGGGGGCGGATCCACCCCCCCCCCCTCCTGACGGACTCAAATGGACTGTTGGCGCCCTTTTCAGCTTTTCACTACTTTTAACTTATTCGCGATTATTGACTATTTTATTGCGCTCTCATATACCTATTGACATTTGTCATATTCTGTTGGTGTATAATTTTCCGACAAAATGGCGACGACACCTATTAATTCTCCGTTTATCTGCAAATTAGCAAGGCCCGGAAAGGGTCATTTCCTGCGATCTAGGGAGTAACTTTACTCAAAAATTTTCTGTACGCTCCGCGCCAACCTGTGGTGGCGCTCCGCTTAGATAGTGTCGAAAGCGCCCCTACAGACCATTCTTGCCTCCCCTGACCAATACCCCTAGCTCCACCACTGCCCTTACTACACTCAAAAACGTCTTTGCGAGTACACTACGAGTAATAGCTACTCTCTTAAAACACCATCGAATATACAAATTACAATGTTTTTACAGACTTTTACGTGCAATCTGAAAAATTGCAGGCTTGAGACCCATATTTTAGGGCTAGATATTCGCAGCATAAAACACTCGGGAAGTGCCGTTTCCGGCCTTCTGGGGGTTTGAAAAAACCCAAATTTTTTTTGTACGCTCCGCGCCAACCGATGGTGGCGCTCCGCTTAGATAGTCTCCACACATTAGCCCCCCCCCCCCAATAATTTTTCCGTTCCGCCGCGCCTGACAACATGGTTATACGTTAGTAACAAAGTAACATTAGCTAATTTCATTCCGAATATCATTATAAATTTATGATGCATTTCCTATCCCGTATTGTTGCGAACGCAGAATGGTAAACAACACAATTGCCTAGTCGCTTTCAAGTATTGGCAAATATGGGGCTTGGTTAATAACTTGTAAGATCTGTCGTAAGGTTTAACCTTACATATGGGAGTGTTACCAACAATTAGCTCGCATTAAAAGGTATGCTCACATAACTGAAATAAGAGATATCTGCTGGATTGTGTCGGTTATAGATAGAGAACAATCTGAACGCGACAGTTATTATGCAATGAATACTCAAGTGTAGCCGGTTTGTTTGTGAGTGTAGATCACCAGATAAGTACAGACACAGTTTCACGTGATCCATATCTACATAATCCTGGTCCAAATTATAGAATAAAAGATGGTAATTTGAAGTAAATTGTCTATTTCATTTTCATAAAACAAGTACTAAAGAAAGAAGAACTAAACGTTGTACAAAAGGGTGTACAATAAAGACAATTATCATTCATTACCTCTTCTACTTCATTGATCACAATTCCTATTGGTTTCCTTCTTCTCGCTGAAATAAAACACAAAGTATTGATTTTTGTCTGCGGTATATTTTGACCTTGATCTTACACTTTATTTGCAATAAATACAACTATGCTACTGATGAAACACTGTAACCATATTTCACTTTATTTAATCATGAAACTGAATTATGTGGACTGCTTCCTGATTATTGCTGACCTTTGACTTGTTTTCACGTTCAACTTATGAAAGGCGAAACTCATATAGACTAGTAATTACAAAATACTGTTTGTACACACACACACACACATATATATATATATATATATATATATATATATATATATATATATATATATATATATATATATATATATATATATATATATATATATATATATATATATATATATATATATTTGAATAGAGGTCGATCTTCCATTTTTATGCGGACTTTTTTCCCTATGAAGAGTTACATCATACATAAAAAACGGTGTATATAAAAGCAAGTCGACATATGTTACATTAAAATAATTCCTAACCTCTTCTCTTTCTGCACCTGTACACCAAGACGACCGATATGATCACAATGAGCGTTATTAAAGCGCCCACAATGATGGCTAACCCTAAAATGTTTGAATCCCGATCTCTGAGAAGCACTGCAGAATAAAAGCATATATACACAAGAAAGTAATGATGAATCAGTCTTACACAGTAAATGCCCATTTTCAAATAGTTATTGTTATATCATTGTTAGTATTTGTTATTTCAACAAGCCATACTTACCGTTGTTAAAGAGAAGATCCACTTTGGTAGAAAGACCGAAGAATTCAGAGTTATCTCCTACAACATGACACTCTACAGTAATTTTATCTTGAGCTGTTAGAGTGATGTCAAAATTAACTGTGAGAGATACGTCATATCCATCACCCTCCTTTGTCACTTTCAGTACATGCTGTGTAAACACAATAGGGGTTTCCTGCCGAAATGCTCTCCATTCAAGTGACACCTCTGGTCTTATTCCTAGTACCGAACATGTCAATTGGTCTCGAGGTTCTTTTTCCAGCACGCAGTACTGCTGGTGATTACAACCGTCTACTACTGGGAAAGCTGGTAATGGATCAACTGAAATGATGGAACAACCACACTCAACATTATATTAATATTGTACAGTTATAAGGCTGATGAATTATTAATGTTTCAAATTTCATCAATAGTAAGTTCAGAGGCATAATCCGTAAAGGACTCGTGTTTACGTGATCAAATGAAGTCAAATAAAACGTGTATGATGCTGAAACAAGGACTTTCTGATGATTTAAGGATATTGTGTCAAGGTTAAACAATACAGTGCACGTTAAAAGAATGGTTGCGTTATTTAACACTTGAAAATGCCTCATTGCACTAGAGGTCTTAAATAGTTTATTTACGACTACAGTATGTCAACTTGGAAATTGCGCTTAGTTAGCTCCGGGCAACTACGTAATAGTCGGGTCAATATAGGATTTGACCTCAAAAAAATTGCAACAAAAGGTTTTTTTGCTTTAAGTCGCTCTATAGGTTACTGACATCTCCAGAAAAAAAGTCTCCCAAAATCGGACCCCGGGAAAGGGGTTAATTTGCATAATTCCAAAATGGCGGACCCCAAAGGCTTCAATGTACCGAAAACCTCCTTATACTTCAATTTTGGCATATGAAATGTATTACCAACCTATAGGAACATGATGCCAGAATACCAAATAAGCACATTTTCAATGTTATATGACGTCACCATAGGGTAGGGATGACGTATGTGACCCAAAATTAACATATATCAGCCGATTAGGTTGAAATTAACACATAATTTTCAAACGAAACCAGGCAGATGTAATACATAGAAGGGAACCTACTCGAATTGACTTGTTCATGAAGTAGAAACGACATCGAATTACGTCAGCAACCAATTGATGCTCATTTTCAAGTAGCTATACCAAGGGCGCAACCACGTATAAAAGGTACGGGGGTCCCAGTCAGATTGTGTTGGAGGCGCTCAATCCCCGATAAGTTTTCGTTTCTCTGCCAGAAGTTGAGGTTCCACATGAGGTTTGGGCGTGAGCCTCCAAGTGGTTGTGCCCTTGGGCTATACACGTAACATTTCAGATGACATTAGGATGTTGTGGAGGAATGACATAAACATTAGGACCAGCATTCTGAGGATATGACAATTAACCTAGTGCAACAGGGTCACATATACCTATGTATTCTACACGTCAACGTCATCATCGGATTCAATGTCTGGTCCCAGTGTCTGGTTAAAGGGGTTCTCACAGAAATCCACTTGGCATGGTCCACATGCTGCTGTGCAGGGTAATCCATACCCTCGTCAAGTACACCGCCTCGTCGTACACGCCGTTTGACAGTTACAATGTACAACCTTGAGTAAGCAGTCAGGGGCAGGCGACTTGTCACACATTACAGGCTTGAATAGATTGTTCTCAAGCTTCCAGCCCCAGTCCGTTGCATGGAGGTCTTTCTCCTGGCCGCACCAAGCTCTGATTTGATAGTAACACCTCAATGAGTGGAATTTCGTCGCTGACGCAGTCGGGGGTAGCCGTTCTGGAGTAACAAAACTTGTCACCAGAAGCAACCTTCTTCCTCAATACCTTATGTCTCAGCTTGGCTAGATCCTCTGTTGCTTTTCCACCAAAGAGTAACGCCATTGCTTTGTTTCCACATTGTTCAATAGTGTCAGATGTTTCTCCGACACTCTCAAAACGAACTGCACACGAAACTAGGTCTTTGTCCCCCTCGATAATCTTCTGGAACAACGACTTTTCCCCCACACCAAATAGCATGGATGAAGAGCAAGTGAGAGCACATGGTTTGACCCAGCAGAAGTTTGAGCTCATTAATGTTATAAACTCGAACTTGGTGCCTGGATTTGTCGTTAGACCGGAAGAACAAAGTTTTGTTTTCTGGGTTCATATAGAACAAGAGAAGAACCAACAAGTCGGTGTCTTCTCCAACTAGAGTAGTTGTTCCAGTTTCGGAAGCTGCAATGGCGGCATGAACAATGTCACAGTCCGCATCTGCCTGACAGTTGACTACATGACATCCTTTCTCTCGAAGCCTATTGCTTATCATGTTAATTAGTGCCTGTTTGTTACTTCCCCTTGAGAGAAACTCATCCTTTGTCCCACGGAACACTGCTCCAGGGGTTACGCTCACCAGTGGGTGCTGCCTGTGTTGCCGTCTCTCGTGAGTGCTGTCTTTGGTAGATGGTGTCTCTTGGTACCCATCAAAGACAACAGTTGCAGTGCCATAGTTTCTAAGGGTGAAATCTGCATAACAGTTGGCGATGGTGTCATATGTAGTGCCTTTATCCCAGGGAACTCGATGCATCAGTGAACCGCCATCTAATACATAACTCTCAGTCTTTGGGATATCACTGGTTATCGCTGTCTCTGACTGCCCATTAGCTAACTCCTCAATAGCTCTCGCCAACTGTGCTTTATCTGGCTTCCGGAATACACCATTTGCTTCAAAAAGCGAAGGGGGGGGGGGGGAAGGAGTCACTTCGAACTCCAGAACATCTCCCAAGGATAGGTCTCCAGCTTCTGCGACAAGTTTTGTTACGGCTACCCCCGACTGCGTCAGCGACGAAATTCCACTCATTGAGGTGTTACTATCAAATCAGAGCTTGGTGCGGCCAGGAGAAAGACCTCCATGCAACGGACTGGGGCTGGAAGCTTGAGAACAATCTATTCAAGCCTGTAATGTGTGACAAGTCGCCTGCCCCTGACTGCTTACTCAAGGTTGTACATTGTAACTGTCAAACGGCGTGTACGACGAGGCGGTGTACTTGACGAGGGTATGGATTACCCTGCACAGCAGCATGTGGACCATGCCAAGTGGATTTCTGTGAGAACCCCTTTAACCAGACACTGGGACCAGACATTGAATCCGATGATGACGTTGACGTGTAGAATACATAGGTATATGTGACCCTGTTGCACTAGGTTAATTGTCATATCCTCAGAATGCTGGTCCTAATGTTTATGTCATTCCTCCACAACATCCTAATGTCATCTGAAATGTTACGTGTATAGCCCAAGGGCACAACCACTTGGAGGCTCACGCCCAAACCTCATGTGGAACCTCATCTTCTGGCAGAGAAACGAAAACTTATCGGGGATTGAGCGCCTCCAACACAATCTGACTGGGACCCCCGTACCTTTTATACGTGGTTGCGCCCTTGGTATAGCTACTTGAAAATGAGCATCAATTGGTTGCTGACGTAATTCGATGTCGTTTCTACTTCATGAACAAGTCAATTCGAGTAGGTTCCCTTCTATGTATTACATCTGCCTGGTTTCGTTTGAAAATTATGTGTTAATTTCAACCTAATCGGCTGATATATGTTAATTTTGGGTCACATACGTCATCCCTACCCTATGGTGACGTCATATAACATTGAAAATGTGCTTATTTGGTATTCTGGCATCATGTTCCTATAGGTTGGTAATACATTTCATATGCCAAAATTGAAGTATAAGGAGGTTTTCGGTACATTGAAGCCTTTGGGGTCCGCCATTTTGGAATTATGCAAATTAACCCCTTTCCCGGGGTCCGATTTTGGGAGACTTTTTTTCTGGAAATGTCAGTAACCTATAGAGCGACTTAAAGCAAAAAAACTTTTTGTTGCAATTTTTTTGAGGTTGAGGCCATTTTCCCCATATATTGACCCGACTATAAGTTAACAAACTGTTAAACGCAAGATTTGCGGTGGTTTCATTCAGTGTAGGTTCGGGATTGAAAGTCATTGAATTGAAGACATGTAGAATAGAAAGCAGAAAATATTAAGGGCTGTAAATTGCACAGAACGCTGCTAAGAAGAAAAACGTTTCAAACGCGAATGAGGCTGTCATGAGCACGATCACGATGATGTATAACCATCCTGATGAACTAACATGTTATGAGAAGACTTGGAAATACCATGTTAAGTCTGTCGTCGTGAATATTCTTTTTCATTTGTTTGTTTTTCCATCAAAATAGGTGAACAATAAAAAATATATAACCAGCTTACCAATGACAGATACATTGTGTAACTTGATGCCTCCGCTGACACCATTATCGTGTAGACACACGTAAAGTCTTTCATGTTCTAACAACGTGTTCTGTAGAGAAATGCTGCCATCAACTTCAAGTTGGTATTCCTTGTAGGTCAATTGTGTAAGATTACTTTGCTGGAAGATACTAACAAACATGGTTTCAACATCAGCTTCTCTTCCACGTGATCGCTTCCACATGAGAAAATTTAGGGTACGGTCATAACATGATAAATTCATTCGTGAATGGATTTTCACATAACTTTTTATCAGGAGTGAAAATTGATGTGTAATCAGTTTGACGTTCGATCAGAATAATGTTTTCTTGTTTCATCAAATTCAAAGGAACACTAGAAGCGTGACAGACCAATAGGGTAAGAAATATTGAGTCCTCAAATAAAAACTTTGTTGTTGTACGTGACGTATAAGTTACATTACTCTTTGTGAAATTCATGTAATTTGATGGTAGAATGTTATCCCTTTCATGTGTTCGTTTTGCCCAACTCAAGTAGACCGCGGGTCGACTTTCTTTGATAGAGCAAGTTACTTCAATATGTCTAACAGTCCTCTTGACACATATGTCATCGAATACGTACGAACACTGGTCAACGGCAGGAATGGTAGTAGCTGGTGTCACTGTAGGCAGTAGAATAAATTTTCGTCATATTTATAACTAGTTGACATATCCGTACAAAACTAAAATAACTTAAGCACCTAACCATACCTGTCTGACAACACGTTGGGCACATTTCCCACTCAAAATTAGTTAAACTACTAGAATGTGCTTGACTTCCAACCCATTTAGCATATCTTTAGTATGTTATGTCACTGGAATTACATCTTCTTACACTATGAAATATCACATGTCAGAAATGAACAGAAGATCGATCGACAATGTTATGATGTGTTACGTAACTAAGCAAGTAACTCATCGGTAGGGAGTAAATTGAGTGATCACTCTGAATACGGGAAGGAGTGGAAAACAGTTTCCAAGCAAAAATACACATTATATTTCTGTAACATGATTTTCATATAACTATTATTAGCCTTGCGTTTTGCTTCCTTTTTTTGTTGCTTTATTAATTTCTTATGTTATGAACATTGGCAATAACATTGCAGGAATCTTAACCAGCCAATTAAAAAGCAAAGAGCCTTTTTGAATGGTAGTTGTTACTTAAGATTTGATGACAAACATTGATTGATTAATTAAGAAACAAATATAAAACAAATATATTTCGAAACTGTGTAAACGGATTCGTTGTTCGTAGTAACGTATCTTATCACCAATGGACCGTTAGGATAAATATCAAATTCTCCGGAGTCGAAGCCGTCTCCTGTTTTAACTCCGTCTTTGTAAAGCAAGATGGGTTTCATTTCCTTCAGTTATACCAAGCCACTACCAAATAGTTCTCGTTAAATGAACAATGTACGAGCCCCATCCTACCAATTTCATGATATTGTACCAGGGAACATTCTGAGAGTCCAAATGGATTGTGAGATGTGAATTCTGTAACTTCTGCAGAAATTGTAAAACATGTCGAAATATATTAGTAGCGCTTGTGCAATTAGAGTCTTAAGAACCTGACAATAATTAATAACAAATGTCTTACTTAATTGTGGTACATATATAGTTACCGAAACATATTTGATTTTTAGTTACATTTGCAATGTCAAATTAATCCCGATGCTGCTTAACGTAGACGGATTTATTTCTTATTGGCATCGTCACTTTCATCACTTTATTTCTTTGAAAGATACTCACCGCATATGCCAGGCGTCGTAAATATCACTGCGGCTATAACAGTTAGATAAAATAGAGGCATTACTCTAAGCGGAAGCACCTTCAACTGTAAAGAAAATCCAAATTGTTTAACTTTATTGTATAATTAAAAGAAGAATTACAACTTGGTGACTGTAGTATCTAAATACTCTGGACAAAGTACATATCGTTTCATTTCTCACTACTAAATAGAGCTAAGAATATTTTGACCGGATGTCATCATGTCTTACATTTCGTGATTATTTGCTGTTTGAATTATAGGCATTCGAGTCCTTACGGTCATCTTGGTATTGTAATGTACGGTTCATGTTTCCTTGATGCACACACTTTGAATCAGTTTATCAGCCGAACTCACTCCAACCCATCGTATTGTTTTGCAATTGTAGATATTTAAAATAACGCTGAATACCGAATCGTTTCATTAATAAATCTTAGACGCTTTACCATCGCCTATCAGCAGATACATAGCATTTTGCCCAACATTTGCTAGCATTTGCACGTGACTGTACTCTAACGTATGATCAACAGGAAGTTATTTAATGATACGTATATTTATCATCAAATGGTGTTAAATTTGAGTCAACAATATTACCTTTTGCTAATCGTTCTAGACCTTTCAAAACACAATAAGTTTCCGCTTATAATGTTTAAGTTATTGCACTGAACCTTACATGTTACCTTCCAACCAAGAACAGAACACAAAAAGTTCCAAGCCACAGCAAATAACATGAGCAGTTCCGCAATGTCTATTCTGGAACCCTTGTTAACATCGTATTCTCGTTCAAAATTCAAAGGGGTGGATAATTTTAATATCTACATAAACTTACAGGCTGTCAAAATGGTTAACTGTTAAATTTCTAGTCCTTTTGGAATGACATCTCAATTGGCAAAGTCGTATGTATGACAATTCTAAAGAGACCGTACGTCTTAACTACCCTTTAGAAAAGTGTTTACGTACCATATATCATGCTTAGGTGTATACAAGCTTACATATTGCATTCAAATCTAGTTCGGTGCTAGAAAGGTATTAACACCAAGTAACAGTTCTGCACAAATATGAGGATTATAAATAATGCTTACTCAGGTGCTCGTAATCACACTGTAAATCGTTAAAATAACTAAACATGCTACAGTATTATTGTCATCAATACTGGCATTGCTGCTTTCACATACCTATCATAAACATTACCTGATACCTTCAATGATTCATCCAAGAAAAACCACGCAACATATCATCACCTCACTTAACAGTAAACCGCCTAAAAGTCATTCCCGTCTTTCATCCTCAGCATTAAGTTTCGGTCTAATGCAATTAAGTTTTAGAATTTGCTACATGACACAATGAACCCCTGCTCAAGTTTTACTAGTTTAACGGAGTCTTACCAAATATTTCATCAGCCTTTATTAAATGCCTATAGTATTGTTCCTAAATTGTACAATGAACCACATTGCTTGGCTGGGTAGATGCGGGTAGAATTGTTATTGAAAATGATAGATGTTGTTTTGAGTGTATGTCTGGATATTTCTAAATGTATCAATTTTGTAAGTTCCTATTCTGTAAATGTAAAGATAGTGTAAAATACTCAAAGTTAAAACTGGGTTATTGATACTCTTCATCCCATAGTCAAGGGCGGCGGAAGCACTTTTTATCTGGGGGGGGGGGGGGCACCGACATCAAAGGGCACTTTGCAGAAATTCGATTGGACTGATGCAGCCTTATATTTAGTACCCTTTATAACTCTTATTGTATTATCTTATTTGCGTATACACATCACTCCATCAACGCCCCCCCCCCCCCTTCAAGGAAAATATGCTTACTAGCACTGCAATATCCAATGTACAAATTGGAAAACAAGGAACAAGTTTTCTTTTGAGACAAAATGAGGTGAAATCATGCTAGTTGCTAATGTAGGAATCTTCCGAATTAGAGTTTATTCCTTGTTAATATCTTATCCAATTTTTTCCATTCGAAATAGCTTTGAGTTTGACCCATAGAAATTCATTAAAAGTCAGGGGCGTAGCCAGGATTTGCAAAGTTATATGCACGACTATCTGAGCGGAGCGCCACCATCGGTTGGCGCGGAGCGTACAAGAAAATTTTTGGTTTTACAAACCCCTCAGATGGCCGGAAACGGCCCTTCCCGAGTGTTCATTCTGGTTCCCTGGCCTCTTGCTAACTTGAGACACCTCAATTTTTATGTAGAAAAAGGGCACATTTTTAACCTGAGGAAAAGTGGGGGGGCACGTGCCCCCTGTGCCCCCCCCCGGTTCCGCCGCCCTTGCCCATAGTTATTGGTGAACCATACATTAGCTGTGGACTACATAAGGACGTCGATACAAACTGGAAAACGGAACTGAAGGGGAAAATAAAGCTATGTATAGTCATGTGATTATATTAAATGGAAAAGTGAACATGTAAACTTTTTAAAACGCTTTTTGAAGAAAAATGAAATGAAAACAAATGTAATTCCAGTTATTGTTGAGGTCACTGTTTCAAACGCTGTAATAGCAAAACTGTTATTTGTTATTTCTCAATCACGTTCAATCGGCCTCCCGATGTTGACTTGTTAACCATGAGCAAACAACACATTCCACATTGCATTAAAATTATCCTGACTTATAAGATGATTGTCTGATCTTTGGCTATATTGGAAACACACATACACACAGATTTAGTTTCGTGTCATTGTTTGTTATCTGAACCTGTGTGTATTCTTTAAAATCATGCTCTAATAATTATCTCTGTCGTTTTTTAACAACTTGTTAAATACAATAAATTAAAGGCTGATTCAAACAATATTCAGTAGTGGACAATGGTGAGAAATTAAAGTAGTTTGACATAACAACTGGAGTCAAACAAGGGTGCAGTATGGCAGGCTTTTTATGCCTTACAGTGCTGGACTGGGTGATGAGAAAGGCAACTTTCACTAAAATTCACTAACTAGATGACATTGATTTTGCAGATGACATTGACCTCATGTCATCAACCAAGCAAGAGATGCAAATAAAAAGAAATTTTCCAGCTGATAAGGCAAGCAGAGTGGGTCTTGACATTAATAAACAGAAGACCAAAATGATGCGTATAAACACTAGGAACCAGGAACGTATTTATATAGGTCAGGAAGAGTTACAAAAGGTAAACAGATTTGTATACTTGGGTGCGAAAATAATAAAAGATGATGGCGGAATAGTAGACATTACCAACATAATAGGGAAAGCAAGAGGTGCACTAATACGTCTACAAAAGATTTGGGTCTCCAAAACCGTCTGTAGAAAAACAAAAATAAGGCTATACAAAACACTGGTAATACCTGTCCTATTATATAGATGCGAGACCTAGAAAATGAATAAGGGGGATAAAATGAAAAGCGATATCTTTCATAACAATGCTTCAGAAGAGTACAATGGATAAGATTGCAAGAGCTGGTCAGCACAAAGGTAGACATCGACATTAATAAAAGAACATACAAAATTCATTGGGCATATATTGCGCAAAAACCAAAACAATGACAGCAACATCAGCATGACTTAAGCACAAGAGGGCAGGAGAATGGGGGAGCGACCAAAAACAACATGGCGCAGGACAGTTGACAAAGAGAGAGGGCTGTTTGGCGATCCTAGAATGAGGCCAGAAACGCATTTAACGACTGAGACTCTAGGCAAGAAAAAAAAGATGATGATGAGAGATTTAAACAATAGTAGTTTAGTGTATGAATCTGTTATTTTCTGTTTCGCAATGGCAGCAGATCTTTGTCTTGTTATTTTTCATAACTTTATTTCATTCTCTAAGCTATTTTTATCGTTTCATTATCGGATAACTAACTTCAAAGGTGTATATGATATTCAGTTTCGTGTTATTGTGAGCATTGCTAGATACGCTCGATACAATGATTGCTTTAGTCTTAGCCTTTGAGTTTGTCATTCTTAAGGATATCTGCAAACTGATCAAATACACTGGTCCATTGTATATTGTTTGATGATCATCCAAATAAATCTTATGTGAATTCAATACATTACCTCGTTAAATATTGGGTTATCAGATACAAATGTAAACGAACACAATGCTCTTTCAGTTTTGCTTTTCTTTGTAAATTGTCTTTGTAATATGTGTGTAAAGCGGTACTTTGATTATTGTGGCGACATGTATTTATGTGCTTTAAAGGCTCTACGAGATAACAATAAATATCACCAAAGTGCTACAGACTTAGGAGCGGGGGTACCCCCATGGACCCCCTTTCCTTATAATGGCTTAATAATTCCAGGGAAATTACATTTATATTTATCTCCCAATTATCATTTTGATCTTTCAACTCGATACGGGATAACAAGATATGTTTGAAACGTGACAGCTTTCAGAGGCTTACCACCTTGACCGCAACTAAGGCTTTGAAATGCATTCCAGAGAAACTCAGTTCCTCTCTATGATTAGGTCATTGTATAACAATGGAACTCTATAAATTTATTTCACGTCCTAACTTTTCCATAAATAATTCTCTATTTAATTACATTAAACGATCGTTTAATTTTACTTTAAAAAATACTTCATTGACACCGAGGATTTGAAATCCTCATAGAAAGGTAAAGACTTACCTTCTTCGAGTATCGTGTTTACAATCACAGCGTCATATATATATATATATATGTATATATATATATATATATATATATATATATATATATATATATATATATATATATATATATATATATATATATATATATATATATACATTCATGCACATCGGTACATACAAATGTAAAGGCACAACAATTTGCATGCATACGATTTTGTTTTACGATTGTCATCGAGGTCAGGATCGTGATATGAAAAGTATTAGCTCATACATTTAAATTACTACAAGCACCTAGCAAATTAAAGCGATATTCAATACATTAGTTGTATGTCATAATCTAATTTAAAACCCGTTTAAAGTTTTGGAATAAATCCTTCCGTTTCCAAAATATACACATTAAAAGTTCTGAAAACCTGTGAAATAACGGTACAGGTGGTATCAAAGTTCATATTTGTCCTTCAAGGTTATATTATATCATAAAATTGCTTAATTGTCAGGAGAAATGAGAAAGGGGTTGTGGGTGGCTCCTTTTCTCCTTTTGTATTATACACCAAATAAAGTTCAATGATATTTATAACTAATTTTCTTAAAGAGATCAATATGACACAAAGACATTAGCTACGCAGCAACAATAACGATGTTTGGTCACATATCTACATTTTTTTTTGGTCACATATCTCATGTTTTTATCTACATCTACATCTACACTTACCCTCATCCTTAGGTGTAATCGGTAATACTACTAAAAATTCTATCGGTTTGGACTCGACATTCATACATAGACAGGCAGAGTCAATGAGTGTTCGTAAACAAATCCAAACGTATTTATATTTCAATTCTGAAGCAAATATCAAAGCTAAGGAGGTTTTTTAATAACGGAATTAAATTATTACGTGTGGAAAGATGCAATCGCCACCAATTAAGTCGAAAATGCAACTCTCTTCTCGGCAAATGTTAAAAACATGATGATAAGAACGGGTATTAAAATATAACACTAAATTACCACATTTGGTTGGTATAATTTTTTTTACGCATTTTGAAATTCAATGTATCCGAGGAGAGGGATGAAATGTCATATACAACAGTGTTTTCTTTCATTGGAAGTCTTGGAACCATTTAAAAATATCTTCGTTTACCAAAGTTTGCTTGACAAAAGTAAGATTGGGCTTAACTTATAACTTTACATAATACGTTGAGATGAATATCATCGCTTGACCATTTAAAAGCATCCCTGTTCACACTACTTTGATTTTCATTATAAAAAAAAAATTATCATAAATTCAAGCAATTTGCATTTTCACACGATCACTATCTGTAAACAGTAAACCCATCGTGCGTGTCACTAGTCGCCAGTGTTGAAGTACACTTCGTGTCTAGACCGCAAGCTAAATGTAATTGTAACTTTGTTATGTCCGTGAAACTCTCTCAAAGCTAACATAAAGTAAAGTAGCTAATTTGATAAGAACGTAATATTTCTTCGCTGATTCTAATTATAGCCAAAGTCCAAAGGGATTACAATTTCTGTACTGTAACAACAGAGCCATGCAGCTCATAGTTTCTTGCCATCAATATATAAATCTCGTAGTTGCGGTTGCAGCCAAAGAAAGATAGCAAACGAGAATTAAAAAAAATTGTACCGTACCTCCTTAAAGGTATCCCCAGATCATAATTGGTTAGTGATCAAATAGATTCATACATATACCTTATTGTATGACATGTTAACTGTTTAATCAATAAATAAACATTATAAACTAAATTAGCTGATCAAGGATTGAATGTGTATTACCGATTAACTAAGTTTAAAAAGACCCAAATATTCCGATTTTTTAATGTCTCTTGTTTGTGTTCAAGCTAGGATTGGCTAGGGTTGATCTGAGTCATATTAACAAACAATTGCGCCGTACCGTTGTGAGCATTCCACTATCTACGTACATATGGGTAGAACCAAAGTTCGTGTTTGCTTGTTTATTGATGAACTGATATCCAGAGTACGCTATATCTTTTGATGGCACAGCAGTGTACGACAACGTCAATCGATAAATCACGGACATATTGAATGATACATAGCTCGACTAAGTGATCTTCCTTACTGTTACTCTTCCTATACTCACACAAGTATGCAGCATTTTTCATACTTTCCACTTATGTCTCTCAATGTTTGATGATAATATGTACTCCAAGGGGCTGAATATACATAATTCCTTGTATGTAATACTGTTTTCTTCTTCAACGCATCTAATCATGTTACCAACTGTTATAATGTCTTCTTTATCTTATCATGGTTTTGCATGGTATATTTTCCAAACGTTATTAACTTAATGAACAAATATCACTTCAAAAGCTTATTAAAACTAGTTTATTTATTTCTTCACCATTCATTTCATATCTTCCCATATCGGATGTTTAATACACATGCACATTTATCATGTTAGGTTTTGATACAGTCATCTTACAAAAAGTGAATCGTAAGATCTAACCATATCAAATGAATAAGAGCCATTATAATTGATCATTTATCCAACGGTTGCATTGTCTTCCTAAAATTCTGATTCGAAATGAAACTTCCCGATTTCATTTACTGATAATGTATTGATTAGTAGAATTGTCAAGTACATTCACTTTTGTATGATTTTTTCTTATTTTGAAACTGTTACTTCGAAGTAGTGCTTTGAGTTTATGTGTCGGTACCCTGTACACTCAGTTGCTATAGTCAATGGTTCTTGTACAATACATCAAATCAAGTGCTTTGCTCTAATGGTTAACAGTTTTGCATTCGGTTTCTTTCATTTCCATTAAGGAGGTAAACTTGCATTTTGTCTCTTTGTTATTCATAATTGTTTCTCGAAAGCTAAGAATATATATTATCAATTGGCTTTCAAATAACTAATTCAACATGGCCCATATTATACTGCTCAATTTCATTTCATTTTTTTAAGCCGTTGTCATTTCCAACTAATACAATGCTCTATATCAGTATAAACAGTTCAATAAAGTAAAAGTTCGTCTTATGTGAATGAAATTATATATCCGTGTTAAATATTAACTTATCAGATTAGAAAAGTAAACGAATGCAGTTCTCTTTCAGTTTCGTTTTACCTTGTATCTTGTCTTTTTAATATGAATGACATGCAGTACTTCGCTTTTTGGCAAGAAACAACTAGTCCCTGGGCCAAGTGTTATCATTGTACCAGGAGTGCACTTTGTACAATCATAACTTTTAGACTATACGCCCTCAATGCCAGTTATACTAAGCCAATTTATACGAATTCACACACCAGTAGAATCACTTTGGTCCAGTGGTACGGACTTCGGTTTGTGACACAAGATCCGGGGGTTCGATTCCTACCTTCGCCTGATGAGTCCCAAAAGGACGAAACCAGTCGTGAAGTGGATGTTGTTGGTGTGTTGTTCTTTATTTATTTACTATATATCTGTAATACCACTTACTACACATTTATTTCTTATTTACGGCTTGGCTTGCCTAAATAGAGTGGTTATTCTGTGTTTATTGTCAGATTTAAAGCACCAGTGGTGCACTCTGTACAATCATAACACTTGGACTATACGCACTCTTTGACAGTTATACCATGCCAATTTATACGCATTCACACACCAGTAGAATCACTGTGGTCGAGTCGTATATATATATATATATATATATATATATATATATATATATATATATGTGTGTGTGTGTGTGTATATAATGGTGAGAACATTGTACTGTTGAACAATAGTTGAAGTTCCAGGTTAGGTGTCTATTTCCGTTTCTGGGGATTTATTAATTTAACAACGATGCTCTTCTCCATTCTAATTATCAGTAATTGTTATCAATATTAATGTAATGATGTATGTATCGTTTATTTTGAGAAGTAAGTAGGCGACATTTTGAACTGAAACCAGGAAATAAAGTCGAGAAACATAATATTGCTACGAGGTATAGAAACAACAATACTCAAGATATACATACACAATTTGACGAGAAAGCGATAAATTAATTAACATACATTTAAACTGAAAAAAAACAACTTTAAAGGGGTCTGTTCGGTGGCAAACCACGTGTATGCCACTTGCATTTGACAAGACATGATTATAGCCGATCCAACACATGTGGTTGAACAACACATGTTATCTATTATTTCCTAAACTGCACTAGGAATCCAATCCTTTATCCAAATGCAAATTACTGTTTTTTAAAAATATTTTTGGAATTGATAAATGTCATGTTTTAGCATGGTGATTATTCTCGATTTCATAAGTATGATTAACAAAGAAAAAAAAAGAAAGAAAAGAAGAAAAGGAAGCAAGTCATTTACAATACTAAAGCAATACTATAGTATAGTATAGTATACTATACTATACTATAGTATAGTATACTGTACTGTACTGTACTGTACTGTAATGTACTATACTATACTATACTTTACTATACGATACGATACTATACTATACTATACTATACTATACTATACTATACTATACTATACTATACTATACTATAGCAGATACTATAGCAGATAATATAGCAGATACTATAGCAGATACTTTAAGCAATTTTATGCATTGCATCTTAATGTAGGTGTGGAATTTAGTGTTTATTGTTTAAACTACTGGAAGAAAGAGCAAGACGTTTGTGCATGAGTTGTTGATTGGTGGTAGCGTATTAGATCATAGTCTGGACTTGGACTTAGACATGACGGACATAGGTTGCCCTGGACTGAGACATGTCTTGAACTTTGCCTGCATTGGATTTGAAAAAAATACTCGGATTACCTGGACTCGCCGTTCTTCGGATTCTGGAACCGAATCTACTGGACTTGACTACAGCCCTGAAACATAATATACAAATTCTGCAAACGATAGCGTGGAAAACTTTGCAGTTTGCACCGATTTATTACAACCAAGCATGCGATGTTGTTATTTTAGAAGCAGAATGATGTAAGTATTAATTCAATAGAGAAATCCTGCTATCAATTAAAAGGTACGCGATAATTATAACGTCCTGCTAATCTTGAAAGTCGATACCCACGTAGCCTACATTCTTCAATATAGACTAAAGAATGTATGTGAAAACATATAGTAAGAACATATAAACGCTTAGTTTTATGTACTCACGACCCTCACGATCTCGCACAAGGCTATTATAATGGCCTTGTTATCGTACCCATAATCCTATTTCCGGTGGCTTTTGTACTCAATGGCTGATTCTGGAACATGCGTTCTCATAATCGTTCTTGCAACACTGTACTCGCATACTCGTACTACGATTGCTGTGTACTCGTATCAAACTCGTGGCTTTGTATTCGTACTCGTAATCCTATTTCAGGTGGCTTTTGTACTCAAACTGATTCTCGAACGCGCGTTCTCATAGTCGTACTTGCAACACTGTACTCATACTCTCGATGGTACTCTGGAAATTGCATTCGTTCTCATAAATGTGAACTCACAAACCAGCTCTGTCATCCAGTGTTAAACACGTGTATTAGTTCAATAGTCATTGATCTATCATGTTATTTATTTCCACAGCGTATATATTAGAAAATGAGATTCCCGTGTCTATACTTTGCGTTTCATCCATTTGAGCATTCGGTGTTCTGCACGCGGCATAACTAGCATTACAGCGTAAGAACAGGTCACAATTTAAGGTTTACACTGAAAATAATACATACATAAGATTAACAGAAACAGTCAAGGTTGTCACTCAAACGGAAATCCGGAATCGTTTCCACGTTAACCTTTCTGTTCAAATATGCCTAACATTCATATATACTTAGCATACCATGATGTTCACTTACCGTGATACAGAAACATAAAGAGCGTTTTTCTACAAACAATCAACTATGCTACCACACAATCCCTTTAATAATAACAACGAGGGGAAAAAAGAACTGACACAAGGATCTTGTAATATAACAGTTTCGTTATATAGTTATTTATGTCACTACTAACTCGTGTGTGGCGAACGATAGTCGGTAGAAAGTTATACAGATTCAATCCAACCTCACGTCTATCTTAAATAAAGTTAAAGAAAGTTGATTTTTATTGTCAGAAGTTCAACTATGGAATCATCTATTTTTCTGAATCATATCACTGTTATTTTGTTTTACAGTTTTCTTCACATTTCTGTGAACGCGAGACTGGAGAAGGCCATAGATGTAACTGTTAAAGGGACGTTTGTCGCGAAATCGGGAGTGCAGCGATACACGCTCTACGGTAAATCTCCAGAACTGACATCTTTTATTTGTACCGTCAAAAATGTTACAGGAACACTAAAAGACGTGAAGATTTTGAAGGATGGAAAAGCACTTGGAAACGTAACGAGTAATGGAACTACATGGACAAACACATTCTCAAAGAATAGGGATGTCAATTACTTTCTGGGGAACTATACTTGTCGAGCTCGGTTTTCAGTTACCAACTCATCCGGTCGGCAACGATCGTACACTATCGATGTTATCACTGAAGTGGTTATGCAAGAAGAAAGCAAAGATTATTATCTGATTGCGTCGAGTGTTGGTTCTCGTGTCTATGCAGGGGAGCAAGTATCAATGTTTTGTGATGGATATTACTTTGTTGAACAATCCGACTATTCGATCTCATATGTAACAGATGCCCCATGTGAAGTTTACCTGAGTTCATCAAATCCCTTTTTTCACGTTCCTTTCGGAATGAACCAGTTAGATGTCACTTGCGATTTACGTCCATTACAGTTTGGGACTGAAAGGAAGAGTAGTCCGGATAATCAAGACGAACCTATACAAGGTTGCAAAGAAATCAACTTAACACTGAATATTACAAAGGCATTGACCGTCTCCTTGACACCCCCAACTTTCGCAAGTGAGGACGATGGTAAACTGTCGTTTGTATGTACTAGTGACCCACCACGTTTGATGTACTGGACCGTAATGGCGACCAGTGGTAATGTACTGGATTTCAGCTACCACCCGGTAGAAGGAAACCCGACAATAAATATTACACAGCAACCAGGAATGACCACGTTGGAAATCCAGGAACCATTCGTTGATAGTAATGGCATGCACAAAGTGATATGTGCTACTTATGATACACAGACAAATGTCATCGCTTCTTCGTCAAATGAAAGGTCTGCACCAAATTCTGGCCGTCATTCTGAGACCTCAACCAGGATTGGAGTTGTTTTGATAATACTCATGACCATCGTTTCAGTAATTGTCTGCATATTAATTATCGTAGTACTTTATTTGTTCATCAAGTTGCAGCAGGTCGTCTCCCTGGGATCACCGCCTAAGGATAGCAACGCCGATGACGATGACAAGTTGCCTTCGGGAACAGACACGGGAAAAAGACACGCATTTAAGTTATCGTAAGCACAGTCCTTGGATGTTTACGTCTTGCTTACGGTCACCTTAAACATCGGAAACCCGTACATTTTGGAACAACGCGTTTACGATGTGATTACGCATCCGTAAACATTGTAAACACGGAACAAAAGATTTCCGTTACGTTTATGACAACTTACATATCGGAAGTTAATAATTACTTTTTTTATTTATTAAAACTTATTTCTTCTCCTCGTTTAGGTTGACCTTAAACTAGTCACGAAGAAATTTACGTCTTGCTTACGGTCGCCTTAAACATCGGAAACCCGTACATTTGGAACAACGCGTTTATGATGTGATTACATTTCCGTAAACCATGCAAACGCGGAACAACAGATTTCCGTTACGTTTATGACAACTTACATATCGGAAGTTAATAATTACTTTTTATTTATTAAAACTTTTTCTTCTCCTCGTTTAGGTTGACCTTACACTCGTCACGAAGAAGTTTACGACACGATTACGATTATCTTACACATCGGAAACTCGTAGCATAGATACAACGCGTTTACAACAAATTTACGCCAAACTTGAGCATCACGTTAATGTTGATTGAAACTGAAACAGGAACAGTACGGCATGTTTAGGATATACACGTCGGAAATTCAGAAGAATGCCCACCACGGGATTACAACATGATTACACTAACTTACGCATTTCGTTTACGTTCAATGTATTCTCCACTGAATTCTAAATTTACGGGCAGATTACGATTCACTTACGCGTCGGTAATTCCAGAGCATATATACACAAACCACGAGTGTCAGTACAGCATGATTACATCAATTTGCACACTTCGCTTACGTTGACTCAATCAAGATTCGGAATTTATAAGAGATGATTAAGATTAACTTAAACGTCGGAAATATCGAATATACACAGAACGCGATTAAGGTATAATTAAAACGCCCATATACGTCACATTTAAGTGTACAACTTAACAAGTTGTACCCACTGGTAAATTTTAACGAGACAGTCAGCTGCGTACTGTTCATGATATGTTCGTCTGTAATGATAGCATGCTAAAGTACTTGCTAGAAGTGTTCAAAAAGAGAGGTTTTAACTATTCAAATTGTTCTCATGACATTCTAATAAATGGACACACAAGATGATTGAATGTCCAGTGAGGTAAATTTCCTCCAGGGTGTTGATAGAAAGCAATAGAAAGCAAAAAAAAAAGCAAAGGGGGCCATATCTGAATATCTGACATTTTTCTAATACAGCATATATCTTTAAACGTGACTGTGCATAGCCTGCACATACATACTACCACATGTATCTTACAATTGTATTCTAAAAATTTTTCGGTTATAACATATACATATATGCAGTCGTCAAACCAACAAAACTCCTCAAGCTAATTCTATGAAAGTATCGGCAAATATCCTGGTTGCCCATTTTGTTTTGTTACGAATGTCACGTTGCGGGCCCTTTTAATACCTCAATAAACAGCACGTCCTCACAAAGAAGTTTGGCTCTCTGGCATGGATGTTCGATATTCTTATCACTACCGCTGGAATCATGAGAAAACAAATGAGAAGACACATACACGGGTCTCCTAATCTGCCTGGCTTACTCTTTTATGCATAATTATTTATACATAAAGAAAGTAATTATCGGACATATAATTATTTGTATGTATTTATGTATTTTAGATCCTCCTGCAAGCAGGAACTCGCGAAAAAGCCTCCTTGGCTTATCAAAGCCGAAAGCTGACCGAAGTCATGCAGTCTCTTACATTCATATTTAACGTCCATGATTATGAATTGTCGATTGTCAACAACTCTGTAACTGGACTACATACATTAATCTTGGAATGACTCCAACCGGGGACCTTATGATTGGAAGGTATATGGGATAACCACTGACAGTGGCGTAGGAAGTTACTTTTGAGTGGGGGGGGGGGGCTGAAGACTGATGGCCGGCCTGGGGGAGGGGTCTAAGAGGAGGGGGTGGCCTCAGATGCAATTTGGTGCAATATAGCACACTTCAACACCCACTCCATTTTGTAAACTTAATTTTGTATTTTCACCTGGCCTTAGATGCAATTTGGTGCTTTTTCTCATTTGGAAATGAAAAAGGGGTTTTTCGACTTGCGAAGTGTGGGGGGGGGGGCGGAATGATACTTCCGCCCCTCCACATTTTTCACTGGGGGGCTGGCGCCCCCAGCCCCCCGGTTCCTATGCCCTTGATTTACTGGGTGTAAAAGCCAGTAAAATAAATGAAAGCATTATAAGAGAGGACGGTGGTATAACCCACCAGACGGATTCGTAAGCCCTGGGAACTTTTGGTTATAACATATGAAAAAAAAATCATAAGTATACTATACAAGTATACTTTTATACTTGTATACTTATATACTTGTATACAAGTCCATAAATGTAACCTCAGACTTGAATCAACAGTTAAGATTCAATACCTCCTTATACATAATAAATAGGTCTATGAAACAACTTTAAAATATCTCACGAATGAAAAAATGGCTATGACACATTTTAATTATATAACGCATGCATTACACCTTCAAGGATTCATAAAATAACACTTTAGAATTAAACAAGTAGTGGAGGTAACACTTAAAGGAATTGTCTGGTGGAAGATTTTGATACATTGTCCTTGTAGTTATTATTTTTCTCTTTCTAACCATGTAAAAATTGTCCCCATTCGACGTGTTCTTCTTGTAGAAATCTGGTTTTCAAATTCACCAGTTTCTCACCAAAAGTACCGTTTGTTCGAACGCTTCAATATGGTGATTGACGTAGTGCTTGCAGATAGGCAAACCAGGCGACTTGAAGTTAGCACTCCCAATTCCGCAGCAAATTAACTCACGTGTAAGCACATTGAATTGCCTCATATATATAACGTACATACTCGCGAACGTATATACTACGATGCTCAGTTGGTGTACTTGTATAGCGTTACACATAGTACACTCACACTCAAACCACAGTTCATTAACTGTTCTTCGAAATCGCTGAAATAAAATTCACGGATCAAATTAACAGTAAAAGGAATCTTATAAAGTATTCGTTAAACCGAAAGATGAAACTTGGCGGGATCGATGTCATCGCAGAACTGTCCGATTGTAAACGTTAGAATAGCCTATACACGCGAACATTCTTCGCGCTGGAGCTGGATACCGCGATGTATAAACAACGAAGAGCCTGCTGTTAAAACTTATCTTGTGTTACACAAAGACCACGAAACCACCGATCTACTACATATATTGCGGCTTAAGGAGTTTTTTAAATCATATCTACTTTATAAGAAATTTCACCGGAAATTATTGAAGAAATTGATCGAATCGTTGTCAGAGCAGAATATAGCACTGCGAAGCTTAGGCTTCGCAGAACTGTCCGATTGTCAACGTTTGAGTACAGCCTACATGCGAACATTTTTCGCGTTGGAGCTGGATAGCGCGATGTATAGCCTGAACAACTCAGAGTCTGCTGTTAAAATTTACCTTGTGTTACACAAAGACCACGGAACCACCGCTCAAGTACATGGCGGCTTAAGGAGTTTTTGAAAACATATCTAATTTTTAAGAAATTTCACCGGAAATTAAGGAAGAAATTTATCTGTATACAAACGCTGTTTTTGTTGTGATTACCGTATAGGTACTGTGCGGAGGGTGGGTTATGACGCAATCTGCTATGGCAGAGCTGACGTCACGTATTGTACTGTTCAAATCATATTTGAAATGTCTATCCTTAACGATTAAAAAATCGTTTCTCTGTCAAACGCAACATTAGCGTTCTCATACTTCGACAACATGTTTGGAAAATTATTTACTATTTTTTAAGGTAACTTCTTTGGGCCACCAGATAATCCTTTTAAGTTATGGCACAGCTGCCTCTAAACAACAACCGTACACAATTAACACAATTATGACATCGTACTTATCCAACTCGATTTACCGTCGACTGATCACGAATACGATTCGTAAAACTAAAACTCATGACTATGTTAATTTGAGGTACGGCATCTTTAAGGTAAACAACTGACAAATGCAGTTCAATAACCTCCGAGATGTTCATAGAAGACATACTATGACACTGTACATTATTTACCATATTCAGCTCAATATTCAGCACAATAATTATATGCTTAACCAATAATCTTAACGGTGCACGGGCGCAGCCATTTTGAGTAGAATTTATAGTCTACAGGTATATCGCACTACAATTAGAGTAGTGTACATCCGCTCGAAAGGTTCGGAGAAAAGAGGTTTAAGTACCTAACGTAATGAATGTTTAAGCATGTTATCAGTTACCATCGTTGTTTGTTCTGCCTTTATATGAAAGAGCTTAATTTAAAGTACAGATGGTGTGAACATATAGGGATGATCGAAGGTGAAACAAACCAGTTTAGAAAGTCTTTGGTTTAATGTTTATATTACTCCGCGCGAGCAGATGGAAGGGTGGGGGTTCAGTATGCTGAACTTGCTCCTCTTCTGTATAGCTCAAAATCTAAACGGTCATGATATAGAAGTTTGCAAGTGCCATGATAGGCCAAGATCTCAGCTATCATGTGGTGGGTAGGATATATTAGTTGAAAACTTCTATCTATTCTTTGGCAGGTCTTGAAAGTGACGAGTTTAGTGTGTAAGTCAATGGAACAATTAATTGTGGTGCGAGACCTACACAATTCTAACGATATCTTAATAGGTGGCGCTCCTTCACAAGGACTCAGCATGTTATTACCACATACACATTTATAAACAGGCTCACAAGAAGTATACTTTAGACTAAAAAGAAATAGCGCACATGATATAAACGTATTATTTACAGCACGTACTAAGGAATCTGAGAGTGGTCTCAGAAAACAATCGTTTTATTATACTTAAACATAATGCGTACAAACTCTTCGTAAGCGATCGATTACGATTCGCCTACAGCCCTATTACACAGTAGGTATGCAACAGAGAAAGTAACGTTACAAATAACTAGACTAAAGAGCACACATTATGACCACAATTTTTGTGGTAGTTCGCGTGAAAGAAACCATTTCTTGACATTAGGCACTTTAGAGTAAATGTTAATAATAACCTTTACAGCTCTCACATCTCGAATTCGATCGTTACTATACTTCATAAAACACAAATGGTTGAGTACTTCAAGATACTACGTGTTATTCTTTTTCTCAGTGCATTATTCCTCTTAGTCTTATTTAGGTGCCTAAGTTAGCTGGCCAGAGACTGCCATATGAAGAAAGATGGCTTTCCTGTGAATGCATTATCACTAATACCAACAAACCTTCAGTGCGAATTGAGCCTGGATCTAGGTTATAGCATAAATATACAGCGTGAGTAATTTGATTTAAATTGGGTTCGCTTCCCAACAGCTGCGGCAAGGTAGCCACGATATCAGAAACACTTTCGTAGAAATGTTACTATGTATGACCTGTTGACCTCCTTCGACCAGGGAAGTGTTATGGAACAACTCCCTGCTTTGATCACGTGACCTTTGTCGTTTTACTACATTAAATAATGAGTTGCAAACTGATTAAGAATTTCTGCCGTTTTGTCATTTCCGTACGTTCATAATTGCCAAACTGCTTAATCTTTGTTGTTGATGGTTATTTAACCTATGACGTCATGAGTCACAGAAGCAATACTTCGCACCACTCACCCATCGGCTTTACGGTTTAGGAGGTCGTGACACATTATTTTGTTCAAACCGACATGTACACACACATTACGTTTCAACCCCCCCCCCCACTTCAAAGTCCACCGTATATTCTTGTTCTCCCCCCCCCCCCGCCCCCCAATCACCCGCCCATGAAGGCATGCATGCCAACGAACTCATTTTCAAGAGGTGTGAGGTGGGCGGCAATTTGAGTGCCAATATTGCATAAAACAACACGATCGATATAGTACAATATCGCATCCCCAGTACAAATCGTGTAGGGATGAGATTCCTACAGATGGTCTGTCCCGTCTGTGACGGTTATCTGCAGTAGCTGTGTGACCAAGTTATCTGCAGTACTATCACTAGTATATTAATACATGTAAATCAAACCAACGAGGAAGGCTTCTGTTTATGGTAACGGCTGCATTGATAACGGTGTTCACAGTTCATATGCCAGATAGCCTATATTTATTATTGCGACCATACGTGGTTATCAATATTTGCATAACGCTGATACGGTTTATATTTGGATATGTGAACAAACGCACTTTGTGGCGACGTCAAATACATCTCGAGTACGTTGTCTACAAGGTTCAAGGTAAGTAAAAATTACGCCGTACCATATACACGGGAAAAAGACACGCATTTAAGTTATCGTAAGCACAGTCCTTGGATGTTTACGTCTTGCTTACGGTCA
>NC_092570.1:13070000-13087500 GCF_037975245.1 Apostichopus japonicus | reverse complement strand
ACATGTTTCTGCTAAATGGTGTTGAATGTCATCCATGGGCGCTCCGTTGTTTTAATAAGACAACGAAGAAACATTAACATTAAGGTCTGCACTGAGAAGTTGATATCATCATTAGTTTAACATTAAAGGATCATCCAAGAGATTTAGCATTCCAGCATATTTAATTAAACATTAAAGGAGCAGCCAAGAGATTTAGCATTCCAGTATAATTAAGTTAACATTTATTAATTAATTAATTAATTTATTCATTAATTCATTCATTCATACATTTAATATATTTATACAGTGTAACACATTCAGCATATTTGCTACAACAGTGGCCCTGTGAAAACAATAAACAAACATAAAAAAGGGCAACAGATATAAAATAAATACAGGAATAACAAAACATATTAAAATAAAGAATGATGACACAGTATAGGCTACAGATATCGTTAGTACAGAAAGCTGGTATAGTCTGTGACTGTAGTATCTTTTGTACTAAATATATCTACGAGGCATGTATTGTACAGACAAATGACGTCATTGGACTTTACGATATCTCAAAATCTCGTTCATCTTCTCTCAATGTTTATTTGCATACAGCAGATTGTTGAAAAAGCGTTTGTATATTACATATTGTTAACGGTATTAGTTATTTATTCATTTATTTATTCATTTATTTATACATCTATTCATCCATTCATTCATCCATTCATCCATTCATCCTTTCATCCGTTCATTCAATCATTCATTTATTATATTTATACAAGGTATAACACATCAGCATAGCTGTTATAAACAGTGGCCCTGTGAAACAATAAAAAACGTAAAAAAAGAGCAACATATATAAAATAAAACAGGATTAACAAATCATATTAAAATAAAAAATGATGACACATTATAGGTTACATATATCGTTAGTACAGAAAGCTGGTATAGTCTGTGAGTGTAGCATGACGATATCTTGTGTACTCAATATATCTAACGAGGCATGAATTGTACAGACAAATGACGTCATTGGACTTAACGATGTCTCTAAATCTCTTCAACTTCTCTCAATGTTAATTTGTATACAGCAGATTGTTGATGGTATATTATAACACAGTAGGTTAAACATATATAGGATATTTCATAAAGCGCGTATAGTATCTATGCATAACAATCTAATTTTTGTTGAGAACAAAATAAACGTGATATACTAACAAGACATTTGTTGTGCAAACCAAAATGTCGTTATTGGATACAGCGATTTCTATAATTCTCTCCAACCACTCTCAATGTGTATTAATATCCATGTATGACTGCGCTCTTATTATGAGGCTATATTAGTTGTAGTCTCAGTGACTTGACATGCAGAATGGAAATATGACGTCATTCATACAATATCCCACCGTTCATGTTCTAATATGAACATATACCGTTTTGATGCCCTTGATATTGTGTTATTCAATTGCGATCTCTGAAGTCATTCTGTGTCATAATATAACACCATTACATATTGATCTATATATGTTAACATACATCTCTCTTTCTCTTTTCTGCTGTTCCCTTATCCAATGAAGAACGATCTACCACATTTAAATCTTGATAGAGATGACGTCATGAAGAATATGATGTCATTCTGTGTAAAGACTTTAAATGTTGATATATGTACATGTATCAGTTTGCTCTTCGTTGTTAGGGTTGGAAACATCATTTGTTGCCAAGTAGGACATATAAACCGGATTGTGATGTAACTCTGTTGCTGAGGGTGCTTCCATACTGCAATCTATGTCATGTGATGTCGGCGGTACATGGTGGATGGTGGCTTGCTCTAACTTTCTACATAAGATGATTAGAACGACGTTTACCATACAGACAATAGATGTCAAAGTAAAAATCAATGATATTAAGACAGCGTACGTTATTTCCGTAGGTGACTGACATTTCTGACTTTGTACAATCCTAAAAGACTGAATTTCGGTTGTTTGATACGCGTCATTTTCAGTCGTAGTCTTAGGTTTATACGTAACAGTTGTTTTTACTTCATTGTCTTCTGTAATTACTCCGTGTGACGTAACCGCCACCTGTGCCAATGTATCATAAGAAGAGCACCTTACTGCCAGTATATCATTACGACCAGGAGATGCCTCCTTAATGTTTAGTAAAGTCTCTCCAGGTCTCTGAGTTATGGTGGTATTTATGCTTACCTTGATGACATCATAGGAACTGAAGTCGAGAATGTCACCATTGGCTGTTATAATAGTCCAGCGCATCAAACGAGGTGGAAAACTGGTGCAATTAAACTCTAATGTTGAGCTATCAGTCGAAAAGTTTAACGGTTGCAATGAAAGCTGCAGGTTAATAATAATGTCTAAGTTGAGTTGGAGTGTTTCACAGTTGTACGTATTCCAATAATAAGCAGGAACCCAACTGCACGTGACTATACTCTGCCCATTGCTAGGAACATGGGTCAATGATGTTGATGATAGCTGTGGTCGAAACTCGCATGCGGTATTTTCATATACATTGGCACAGACAATTGATATTTGTTCACCTATATAAACAGTAGAACCAACGTTTGAAGAGATGACTTGCCTTTCTCGCACAAATTTAACTTCAACTTCACTGTCAATGGTGGTGCGAACTCGTCTTTTGCTAACAGCTAATGCATAGCTTTCATTAAACAAAGCACGACAAGTATATTTTTCTAGAACATTATTTGTTCTCACACTGTTTGTGGTTAATCTTTTGATCCACATTGTTGTAAAAATATTACTGTCTATTATAGTTAAGTCTTGGAGTATCTGACGATTTTTCAAGATAAATACCTCTACAGGTTGCACGAGTCCACCAATAAGTGTGCAGTTGATCCATCTGTTCCATGAATAAGATCCGTAAACAGTATATTGCCTTACCCCTGATTTGACAACGTTACTCCCTTGCACCTGTACGTCTATGGTAGCCACTAATCCTTCCGTAAAGGGACAGATGAAACCAAAAGTCAAACTGAAAAGAATCACAACATTAGAAAGTAACCCCGCCATGTTTTGGTATGAATTTCAAAGTATCAGTCGTTTGAAAATGTCAAAATACACAGTATTGTTCTCACGAGCATAATGATAAAGTGAATGACAAACTTACAAGGAAATAGTTGCGTGTTTTTTTCCGCGTCTAGTTATTATAAAGAGTTTGTTTCCTGTTACGTAGTTTCTGCTGATTTTTTTTTATTTTTTTTAAATTTTATTAAGGAATTGCCTAAACTGTTGTATTATGTATTGTGCTTGTAACCTGTGTTTTTTAAATGTACCCTCAAATATTAATATACAAACTTAAATATCAATCTAAATCCTCATTTAAATAATCAAGGCTACCTATATTCAGCGAGTTATTAATGTTGTTAATAACCTGCAGAAACTTTCGTTTGCCACAATTTTTATGAATTAACGTTTAGAAATGCCTTTCATCAATCTTTATTTGCTTATCTGAAAATTTGTTGACCTTCAGTAATAGACTATGTTTTATAATATTATGAACGGTATAAGATCAAAAGATTTTGACAAACTTGGTTAAAAAAAGAAAAGCTAAGCAATAGAAGTTCTTGCTCTGTACAGTTGTTGTTCATTAATTTCTCATTGCTAGGTAAAACGAAAATAATCTACGTTATACGTATTTCACAATTAGCCGAAACTGTTCGTTTGTTTGGTCGATGAGTCACAATGTTGACTTTTACAATTTGAGAGACGACTCCTTTATAGATGTTATTTAATTTTACCATAAATTATCCCTAATTAACCACGGCATATCGCAGTATCATGAAAAATGAAAGTCCCTTGCGAGGAATGGCGTATCGCTTCGCTTCTTTAGTGATAGTTGGTCATGAATCAAATCTTTCAAAGTTTGGTTAGGATGAAAGATATCTTTACAAGCTTCAAACTCTTGTCAAAGCAAATACATTTATAAATAGTTTTAAAATGATTTAAAATCAGTTTCGTTTTCATCTTAACAACCCACGTATTTCCGGTATAAAGTCTGGAATGGCTTGTTTACACGTCAGATAGTTAAACTTCTCAGCAGTATTGGGGCTGTTAAAAATGTCTAAAAGTTTATTGAGGACCAGTTTGGTCCTTATTGTAGCATCTGTTTTAGGAAAATACTAACGGAGTTTAAAGGAATGAAAGTAGCATGAACACAATATAATTACGTTTGTTCACATTATGTAATTTCCGCTTACTGACAATGAAATTCTCGAGAATTCCTTGTCCTTTCAGTTTGGTTTAGCAGTACGGAAAAGAAGAAGAGGTAATGTTATTAGTGACTTTAGCTACACTTGATGAACATGATACTGATGGAACATTGTTGGGTAGTAATACATACATAGCAACCTCCCGTTTAATAGTTAATATATATACAGTTTATATAAGAAATATAACAAAAACTGTTAGCAAACTGCTTATCAACTAAAAGCATGTGTATGAGAATGTGTAAAAGTAAGTGGGCCTGACATTTTTATCCTAGCAGGATCAGAAGAGGTAGGGGTAGTTCCCCGCCCCCAGTTATTTCCACTTCCTAAATGAAAGTATCGGCATTCGCCAATGTGAGCGCCTGGAGAGAATGTGCTCTTTCATTAAGTTTAGCGAAATTTTCATATCATTTCTTCTGATTCCATTGGTCAGTACGTTAACCGTTCATGGACACTCTCTCGTCTTCGGCTCAGAAGAGTCTGCCGGAGAGAATGGCTCCAAGAGATAGGAGGTCTATGGACTCTTGAAGATCCCGCATTATATCAGCCTGTTCTTAAACATGTTGAGTGTTGGGGCCAGGCGCGAAGCCAAGGGGGAGGGGGCGAAGGGGGCAGCCGCCCCCCCCCCTCTTGAGCATATTTTTTAATTTTGTTTTAAATGTTTTTATGATATCGCTAGTATTTTCAAAAGAGAAAAAGCTAAGATGCAACTTACAAGGCCTGGGAAGTGCCATTTCCAGCGATCTGGGAGGCATTTTCAGCCAAAATTTTCTTGTACGCTTCGCGCCAAACATGGTGGCGCTACGCTTAGATAGTTTGCATTGCCGAATCTACAGTTTCGCCCCTCCCTTGGCAAATTCCTGGCTACGCGCCTGGTTGGGGTTGTATCTACATTTTCTGTTTGGCTAATCGATGTTTTCCAAACTCTATTGAAATATGAGTTCCTCCAGTCTAATCGTACTGTTGCTGGTCTTATCTTTCTATTACAATTCCCTCATGTTTTGCTATCACCTATAATTTCAAGAAAGTCATCAAATTTCCTTCTTTGTGTTATATTATTAAACGTAATATGGTGTTGCTCTCTTGTCGTCAAACTTAGTTCTTTCGTCATAGGATTTTTTATTCTATTCCTGGTATTATCGTCATGCTTCGTTGTAGTGTATAACCTCCAGATTCTTGGCACGTATTGTAGGAATGGCGTTCACAAAAAAAACTTTTACTTCAACCGCTCATCGTCCAATATTTCATATTCATTATAATCAAACTGGAGATTCCGATAGACTTTCTTAACAAACAAAGTATGTCTAAACAGCCCTAAAAAGTGACACACTCAGATATGTTCTTCTTTATATTTATTAACTGCAAATCTTTTCAACATGTTTAGAACACCAAAGTTCACAACATATTACTAAATGTACAATGTTTTGTTACAAGCAGCCCTTCACCTAACTACCTTCTTAAAAAAAAACTTTAAATCTCATTTGTAATATGCATTAACACTGTTTGTTGATCATAAAATTGCACATGAAACTTTCTATTCATGTGGTTCTGAAAAGAAACTTGGCTTTAAATTGATGGTCCTGACTTGCACTGGCAACTAAATAATGATCCATTTCGCAGATACATTCCCTGTATAAACATGTGCATTGTTTTGATCGAACAAACAGCTCCAAACATCATATTAAGATGAACAGATTCAGACACTTACATATAAAAGTGGCATTTGTCTACCATTATATTGTGGACACTGAGATAAATGCAACGTTTGTCATTCAAACATTCACATCAAGTCTGAAAGATTTAGATTTTCAGAACTTGATCGCATTATAATCAAGAACATACACTGTAGATAATATCAGTAAGTTGTACTCTTATGAATACATGGTGAATGGGTGGCACTTACTCGTCAACAACAAGTTAAACGACTGTACACACAGGACCTACCCACAAAAATCAAGCCTCGTTTTGTTTGTGTGTGTTTTTTTTTGGCAGGGGGGGGGGGTGTTTGAGTGATCGCATAATCAATATTCAATAGGGTGTGGTGCACTGACTATGTCCTTGGTTATGGTATATTAGATTCCATACTGAAATGGTGTTCTGGAGACTGGTGTCAGCCACGATTAAACTAACATGAAATAAAACAAGAATTTGTGTGGAAATTTGCATCAAATTGAATAAACAATAATGTTAGATATTACTTTATCGGACCATTTCGAATCACATTATAGTCCTACACCTTTTCCAACTGATACTGAAAGTTACAACAGAGTACAAATTGATTTTTTTTCTTCAAACTTAATGCATAGCCCCAACTCTTGACACTACTGAATTTGTTTTCTTCATGTTTGTCCTACAGATCCCTCAATTTTCTTACACATTATTTGAACATGTAACTAATGATGCACTATATTTAGTTCGCACATTCCTACATGTTATTTACACATCTAAGTTCTAACAATCACAATTTTTGAGTTCACATTATAAAAATGCTAGATTTTGAAATGTTACTCCAAAGTCCAATTGATGTCTGATGTCATGCTGTGTCCATATGTACCTCTTGGACGGCAATTCTAAGCTGTCTAGCTGTAAAATGTCACTCAATGAAATGCCTTGACTTCTACATGAACCTTTTTGTTCATGTTGCAACTACCACTTGAAGTGTCTAACTCGTTACTTGACTTAGTATTATCTTGTAGATTAACCAGGTTTACTGCTAGATCCTGAGCTTCTACAGTTCTGGAAATTACAACTTCACTTTCATATGGACGCGTTGGTCGCAAAAACTGAAGTTGTGGATAGGAGCCTTGGAAATGCTTTTTTAAGTTGTAGGATTTGTAACTTGAGGCATCAATCCCTTGAACTTCTTTAACCATTTTGATGAACTGGGCTGTGAGTTTTGTCATCCTGATCGCACTCTGTTGTTTAAGAATCTGTTCATCAATGACATTGTGGCAAAACTTTGCAAAAGACTCTGCATATAGAATATCTGTTGTTTCTTTGGGCAACTTTCAAGTGAGAAATATGGTTGCGTTGCGAAAACAACTCGGATGGTATCTTGCCTCTGAAGCAACAAGGTCTCTGCCACGCATTTGCAAAAGAAGGGATTCGTTACATGCCAGCTCAGCAGCCTTTCTGAGTTTGCTAGCATCTTTTGTCTCGTAACGAGTCAGGGGCTCTCTTCGTCTCGTACAGGTCACTTTGTCCCTCATCCAGTGATCAGCGTCACAAATGATGCCGGACACTCGATGTATATGTGGTCTCCCGGAAGAAGATGGTCCAGCTACGTTTGATCTTAGTGTTTGCTTCTTACAGACAGGTTCAACATCGTCGTTGTCATCAGAAGAAAAATCATCTGTAACATTTAAACAAGAGAAAGTTACAAATTAGATACAACTTAAAAAAAAGGTTTAAAAATTTGCTCTGAATTCATTAACCCACACCAATTTACAACTTGAATTGACAAACCTGGCCCAGTTTATCTAAACTTGTTATAATTAATAACTTTTTTTTTACAAATCAAAAATTGGGCGTGGGTTTGGGGCCCTCGTCTCATTTTATAAAATCATGGAGAAACTACTGAAGAAAGTCTAAAAGTAAAATATCACTCCCCCCCCCCCCCCATGACAGGTAGCCTACTTCTATTTGTTGAACACATGCCAAATTTCACTTTACACACACTAAATAGAGATTTTGATTGTAAATGTATCCCCGTTGTTTGTACATCTAACCCTAACCCAAATAAATTCACGATTACATCAGTTTGATGCATTTTGCACAACAAAATGACAGCAGGACGAGGGTACAATGCAATAACAAACCATCAAGAACGAATGTAAAAACTTAAATAAAAGCACAACCACATTCCACAAAATGTCAGATTGACATTTCTAATTTCAGTTGGAAATTGGGTTCATACTCATAATATTAATTAAATGTTTGCTTACCATCTTTGGGCGGATTTTAGCAAGCCTTTCTTCAGTCTTGTTGAGTTTATTCACATCTGTGTATCTCTTGTAGCACTCACGATGTTAGCCAATGCACGACTCAACATGCTCATGATCTTGGAAATCAGCTAAAGAATTTGAGCTATCTATACAGTATTTTGAAGTGACATCTCTAGCTAATGCACCATAAATACCTGGTAACACACTCCACCTTAAAACACAATCCTTGAATTTGGCAAACGAGCTGTCAGAAAAGGCAGCATGCAGCATTTGAGTATGGGAGCAGCCATGTTTGTGCAGTGTGTGTAACCATGGTGTAACCAGACCATAGATCAACAGCTGTGATTGGTCATATAAGGTTTGACCTGGAAATACTGAGCAATTAGATAAGCTCTTTTAAGAGCAGTGGGTAATATCTTTTTATTAGTTTTTCATAAATTATGACTGTTTGTGCCGGTAGAACCAAAAAGAACAAGTCAATCTTGATTCAGTACATATTTACACTAACTATTCCAGAGAAATTAACTTTCACTACTGACCATGTGAACAAAAATGCATTTAAATTGGCCATGGCCCATGGTCTAAGAGAGCTCCTCAGATTTACCTGCGTGAACAATGTTGCAGTACAGGCTATCAGGCTCATATTGACTCGTGTATCTCATAAAAAGGGTTTAAACATTGTACTATGAGATTAGTACTGGTTATTAAAGTTTCATGTCTTATCTGTTTAACCCCCTACGAAAATTAAAACTTTTCAGCGGGTTGAAATCAACAAAAGCCCTCAGCATTCGCTACTCTCCAGTATATATTTTTTTTCTTATTTTACAGTACGTTGTATTATGACGTATAAGCAACATAACACTACATGTAAATGATATTGTGCATTCATTTTGGTAAGCAATGTCACTCATGGCAGTTGCAAGTATACTTGAGTTAGTTATATATTTCATAAAATGTTTGAGCCTGGTGTTAAGCTGCTAGTCATGTTGTTGTAAGAACCATGTGACTCATTACGAGCCTATACCTCAAGTTCTAGTTTAGCAGTAACATATATGTTCACAAACTTTAACCGTTCATCACGCAAATGCACAATTGCGGATACGATTGCTGTGCGTTTGTTTTGCTTTTGCACGAGTTTGTTTAGAATAGAAATAAACGTAGAGAGCTTCTCAGATTAAACCTGCTTGAACAGTAAAGCAGTGTAATGTGAAACTACGGTTCATAAATATATTTATTGCGTCTATGTGTTTTATATAGGCCTATCAGTTTCATTGTTAGCCCCTATATCAGTACCACGATGTTTTAGGTAAGGATATTGAGACACAGTCCACGACAGGCCCACCCCTACTCAGATCACCCCCACCCCCCCCCCCCCCCAGTCATAGTCATGATCATACGGTTGTAGTTTCTATGGAAGGGGACTTGGGTTGGGAATGGATCAAGTTATCAGGTTCTGTCTTGTGTAACTTTTCTTCAAAAGTGCAAGACCAATTGAACAGTGGCGTACTAGATTTTTTCATCAGAAGGATTAGGGGGGCAAACAGTTCTAGGGAGGGGGGAGTTTTACGCGCCACCAGTTCTATCATTTTAGGTACCTTTGCAATATGACCCATTTCCAAACACATTTAAAACCATGGTAATGGTACTACGAATGTTTCTTTACCAAAATTGAACATTTTTTTTCCTGAGTTCCATCCGCTAAGTTCTCAAAGGGACAGTCCAACTAAACATATGAACTTGTTATACTGTAGAGAAAGTCAAGTGCGAAACCATGATTCATCATAGGGGAGGGGGTGTGGGGAGGTTGGAATTGGTTAATTGACCTGTGAACGAGAAAGCTTTTCGCTATCCGCGTGGTGTCCAAGGGCCCGCCATATGGATCCTGGTTGGGTCCAGGAGCGAAGCCCTTGAAGCTATACGAAATGGTGGCAACTTTTATCCAATCGGCTGAGATTTAGCCATGTAAGATATTTAAAATGTTTAAAATATTGCATTTGATTAGCCAAATAATAAGTCGGGTAGAAATTATTCAAGAACGAAATACCTCACTTAAACTAGAAGTTAGTTCTAGGTGGCCTAGCCAAATCCGTGAGATATTCCAATCTCCACATTTCTTAAACAATGTGCTTGATCTCTCTACGTGCCTGACTTTGTCCTCCAAATTTATCCCCGCCATGGTCCTTCTTTTCTTTCTCTCTCTCTCTCTCTCTCCACCTCTCTCTCCACCTCCGCCCACCTCTCTCTCTCTGTATTTTGCTACCCCTACACCCCCCTCTCACTTTTGCTGTTCTCTTTTTATATAGAGGGGACCTGCCCTGGCTGTATGCGCTTGGAAAATGTCACTATAATCTTAGCTGATAACCATGTGTCCTCTGTTATCATGCTTTTTTTACAGTACATATGTGTATCGTTCAAACTTTTTCTACAAATGCCTAATGTATTTTTTTTTATAATCAGTTGATTCATATTTTCGGTCAAATATGATATAGCGATGGGATTTTGACAATTGGGTTGAGTTTTTCATACTTGCAATTGCTTTGTCTGAAGTTCTCATTTTGGTCGGACTATACCAATAGTACATTTTAAGCTCATTGTCTAAGATTAACTATAATTATGATTACACTCAATTTGTATAAGAACCTCAGTTTTATCGACTTAGGGTTCATTCCTTTAGCCACTACAAAACTGTCCATAGTCCATCAGCTTTATTACATTAATCGGCTTTGAATATTTTGATGCCGTTGGTCATCTTATCTGTCGCCCTCTATTTGTTCAGGCTAAATGTCACCGTTTTTAGCCACATGTGTTTTCCATTTGGACAATGAAGTACTACAGGTCACGTGACGTCTGTCAGCTCAGGTGGATCAGATATCGAGACTTGTAAGTCATTATACGCTCCCGTTCTGAATCGTTCGGTTCGGTAGTAGCCCTGGCTCCTATCATTGTGGTCGTATTTGTATTTGTTTCGTATTATTCTCCATTACGTTTGTGCGTATCGTTATAGGACTTCGGTAAAGAGACTTCGTTTATAACCATTTTCGTTTAAGTACATGTTTTTCTTTTTTAATTTTGAGGGCTTCTTGCCGATATATTGTGGCTAAATGTAGTAATAGATCACGAAATCTCAGCGTTCGTTCTTTACTCGTTTATCTATGTGTTATATTCTCTGCATGAAATAGCGAGGTTCAAGGCTCGTCGCTACGAACACACAACCATCCAAGCAGCATTTGTTTCCATACCACCACCAGTTCTCAGTAGGGAATATTTAGGCGCCCCGGAATCTTAGTCTGCGTAAACTTTGCAGTATGTTTAGTCGTTGGAAACAATATTTCTGTTCGGCCTTTTCTAACGTCTGAACAGCCTATGTGAGTTCAGACATGCGGTGTTGAAATTACGTAATATATCATGCTGCAGTTTCCAAGTAACAACATCGCGGTAAAGTTGGGCGGACGGTCGATATAACAATAGTATAAAGTTATAACCATACATACGATGTAACAAGCATGTTAGGAGATTATCTCGTTGGGAAGCGAGTGTGACGAAATGAGTGGTGAGGAAAGGGGCTCGTAGCGATGACAGAAAGCAAATGGTATCATAATATTTAATTGGAGACGCAATTGGCTGGTTTAACTACGATAATTTCGGATCAATTACCTATTAACGTCAACGACGAACTGGTTCAAATGAGCCTATAAATGCACGTTGTAATTTACGTTCAATATTTCCTTTAGACCACCAATGTTATTTCGGGGCAAATGAGGGTCAAGTAAGGGGAAAGTGGGGCAAGTGGGGGAAGGCGGGGTCAGACAATTGACTGGGGCCTCCTATCATCTGTCCCCTTGTCCCCGCTGGATACGCCACTGGAATTGAACAATCCATGTTCTCCACGAGTAAAGTTTT
The DNA here is from genome assembly GCF_037975245.1 of Apostichopus japonicus. Taxonomy (NCBI): domain Eukaryota; kingdom Metazoa; phylum Echinodermata; class Holothuroidea; order Aspidochirotida; family Stichopodidae; genus Apostichopus; species Apostichopus japonicus. The sequence continues at coordinate 13,075,452 of NC_092570.1, read as the reverse complement.
CAGGAACTTGACGAATGACTACTGCTTCCTTTTTTCTTCCTCTTACTAGTAAATACAACAAAATTCATATATGCAATGTTTGTTCAGAGGGGGAAACTATGCTGTGTGTCTTAGACGTAGTATGCAAGCGGTCAGTTGATACGAAATATTTATCAAGTGACACCGAAAAGGAAAAACTTAACCCCTAAACCGCTGATCCATCCTCAAGTTTATTCAGTTCGTATCCTGTAACGTTGACAATTCCCGAACGTTTCCTTTTGAACTATAATATTTACTCAAGGTTGGACGAAATGACCAGGCTGGTTGGGCGAAATGACCAGGCTGGTTGGGCGAAATGACCAGGCTGGTTGGGCAAAATGGTAAGGTTGGGCGAAATGGCAGTTGGGCGAAATGGTTGTTGGGCGAAGTGACCTGCTTTCGAAAGGACTATGCATTTTTCCTGTAATAGTAGATCTGATAGACGAAGGTCATTTGCCTAAATACGATGCCTGATATTCTTTTTTGTTTTTAAAACAGATATTCCTGATACTTTCATAGATCTTTCATTGCAAATAAACGGTTAGCTAAAGATTAAACAAGTTCGTTAAAATGATAGAAGTGTTTTTTTGTTTGTTTTGTTTTGTATATGATTATTGATTCACGCTAAACGTATACGTGTTCATTTACTGTCTTTGCTTTGTAGCACATATGTACAGATGAGAACTTTTATATATAAACTACCGTGTAGCAGACAGTAGGAGACCTTTATTAAAAAAAAAGGTCTTTCCACATATTTAGCAGAAAACAGCACTTCGATTAGAGGGACAGAAAGAAACAAGAAACCACAGTAAAATAACCTATACTTTTATTCTATACACATACAAGATATCCATTTTGAGAATATTTAGGTAATAGAAAAACAGAAAATGAGCCACGACAGTATTAGGTACATTAAAAGAGTAAGGAATTTTCTTGCCTCAGTACTGGAAACGATTAAAAGTTATATGACAAGAACATTTAAATACAGTTATATACAATCTTCAATTGGATACATTGTCGTCCTCATTCCTAAAGCGCAGGTTAATTCTTTACCAATTTGATGTTTTGAGATATGATCTGTTAAACATCTGATGCTCATTAGCTTTAAGTAACTGGGATATTTAGTACAGTACACAGACCCTCAGGTTAGTTCCTCAGATGCAAAACAAAACTAAATACACATCCAAACGAATTTAATGGCCTCAAAAAACATGTTTATGCCAGATGGTGTTGAATGTCATCCATGTTGTTTATTTCAAGTATTGAAAGAACATATTTTGGTAGAGCTTTAATAATTAATAAAACAACGAAGAAACATTAATATTTAGGTCTGCACTGAGAAACCGATGTCATCATTGGTTTAAAATTAACGAATCATCCAAGAAAATTAGCAATCGAGTCAGGGACGCAGCCAGTGTCGAAAAAATGTTAAAAACTGTTGGTTTTTTAGCATGGTATTTTGTCAGTTCTCTTTTTTATCTTGAATACTCGTCAGCTCCTTCAACTCGATTATAATCGTAGTAACTAACATTCAGGCCTACTGATTCAGATTCTTACCTTGTTGCACGAACATCATGTTATGAAGCTGAACTAGCAATCGTACGGGATACGCACTTCCTATAAATAATTATTACACTGCTAATACATTGCGATAACGATATATTTTTTAGGCCACTGCACATCATGCTGTCTTACAAAATATGAAAGTTTATATTGTCCATCAGTTAAGTTCGTCAACTGTATTAAAGTCTAAACATTGGGCAATAAACAAGAATCATCCTACTAGAAAAATTGTAAAAGACAACTACGTTGTGTTTCTGATATAATATGAACAAGAAAATGTAAATGAATTCAAACAGGAAACAAAATCTGCTGATAATATGTTATCATATGGTAATGATGAAACTGGCAAAACATTGCACCAGATCGTATCTAAGGTCCTACAATTGTTCACAAATATCTCAAAGGGGGAAACCCACTCCCCTTAGACCCCTCCCCCATATCGCTCACAAATTGTGCTCCCCACCTTTCAAATTAAAAATACGCAGAAAGCTGGTATAGTCTGTGAGTGTAGCATGACGATATCTTGTGTACTAAATATATCTAACGAGGCATGTCGTGTAGAGACAAATGACGTCATTGGACTTCTCTCAATGTTAAGTTGCATCCAGCAGATTGTTGATGGTATATTACACAGTATTTTAAACATATAGGCTATTTCACAAAGCGCGTAGAGTATCTATGCATAGTATTCTAAATTTTGAGAACACAAAAAAGGCATGTGTTGTACATATAAAAATGACGTTATAAGATATAATTATATCTATAATTCTCCCATATGACTCTCAATGTGTATTAACATCATGTAAGGCTGTGCTCGTTGTTGTTATGGAAGGCTATATAAGTTGTCGTTTCTGTGAGTTGACATGCATGATGGAAATATGACGTCATTCATATACCACCGTTCATGTTCTAATATGCACATATACTGTTTGATTCCCTTGATATTGTGTTATCAATTGTGATCTCTGACGTCATTCTGCGTCATAATATAACACCATTACATGTTGATCTATGTTAACATGCATCTCTCTTCTTCTTTTTCCGCTGTTCTCTTATCCAATGAAGAACGATCTACCACATTTTAATCTTCATACAGATGACTTCATGAAGAATATGACGTCATTCTGTGTAAAGACTTTAAATGTTGATATATGTACGCCTATCATTTTGCTCTCCGTCGTTAAAGTTGGAAACATCATTTGTTTCCGAGTAGGACATATAAACCGGATTGTGGTGTAACACTGGTGCTGGTGGTGCTTCCATACTGCAGTCTGTGTCACGGGATGTCGGAGGCGCATGATGGATTGTAGCTAGTTTTAACTTTCTACATAAGATAATTAGAACGACAATTAAAATAGAGACAATAGATGTCATGATAACAGTAATTGCTATAAAGATAGCGTACGTTGTTCCCGTAGTTGACTGGAAGTTTAGACTTTGTGCTTCAGAGTTCTTTGACTCGTTACAATCATTGGGGGAACCAGTCACCTTTTTGACAGACTGAATTTCGGTGTTTTGATACGCGTCCTTTTCAGCCGTAGTCTTAGGTTTATACGTAACAGTTGTTTTCACATCATTGTCTTCTGTAATTACTCTGTGTCACGTGACATCCACCTGTGCCAATGTATCATAAGAAGAGCACCTCACTGCCTGTATATCATTACCACCAGGGGATGCTTCCTTAATGTTTAGTATAGTCTCTCCTGGTCTCTGAGTTATGGTGGTATTTATGCTTACCTTGATGACATCATAGGAACTTAAGTCGAGAATGTCACCATTGGCTGTTATAATAGTCCAGCGCATCAAACGAGGTGGATCACTGGTGCAATTAAACTCTAATGTTGTGCCATCAGTCGAAAAGTTTAACGGTTTCAATGAAAGCTTCAGGTGATTAATAACGTTTAAAGGAGTTGTCGTATTTCGCACTCGTGATTTCTCGCATACGAATAATAATAATAACCCCATTTGCAAGTGACTGTACTCTGACCATTGCTAGGAACATGGGTCATGGATGTTGATGATAGCTGTGGTCGAAATTCGCATGTCGGATATTCATTTCCCTCGGTACAGGCAATTGATATCTGTTCACCTGTATAAACAGTCGAACCAACGCTTGAAGAGATGAAGTACTCTTTTCGCACAAATTTAATTTCAACTTCACTGTCAATGGAGGTGCGAACTCGTCTTTCGTTCGCAGATAAGGGATATCTTTTATTAAACAAAGCTCGACAAGTATATTTCTCTAGAACAGTAGTTGGTCTCACCCTCTTTGTGGGAAATCTTTTTGACCACATTGTTGCAAAACTAATACTGTCTGTTTTAATTAAGTCGTGGAGTATCTGACGATTTTTCAACATAAATACCTATTCAGGTTGCACGGGTCCACTAATCAGTGCATAGTTGATCGATATGTTCCATGAATCAGATCCATAAGCAGTATATTCTCTTACCCCTTATTTGACAACGTTACTCCCTTGTACCTGCACGTCTATGGTAGCCACTAATCCTTCCGCAAAGGGACAGATGAGACAAAAAGAATCACAAAATTAGAGAGAAACTCCGCCATGTATTGGTATGAATTTCAAAGTATCAGTCGTTTGAAAATGTCAAAATACACAGTATTGTTCTCACCAGCATAATTATAAAGTGAATGACAAACTTACAAGGAATAGCTGCGTGTTTCCTTACGCGTCTAGTTATTTTAATAAGGTTGTTTCCTGTTACGTAGTTTTCTGGTAAACTGTTTTTTTTTTTAAATTTAGATTTTGAACTTCTCAAAACACTGTATCATAATTGGATATGATCCTAACATTAGGAATTGCGTAAGCTGTTGTATTTTGTATTGTGTTTGTAACCCTTTTTTTTTATATACCTGCAAATCTGGGTAAATAAAAACTAAAAAAACAACAATCTGAATCCTCACTTAAATAATCAAGGCTACCTATATTAGAGAGTTATTAATGTTGTTAATAACCAGCAGAAACTTTCGTTCGACACATTGTTATCAATTATTGTTTAGAAATGCCTTTCATCAATCCTTATTTGCTTATCTAAAACATTTTGTTGACCTTCAGTATTATACTATGTTTTAAAATATCTAATGTTCACATTTAACGGTGTAGTTTGTGATCAAGATATTTGTCAATGTCGGCTTTCAAACTATATTGTGTGGAATTATTTATAATATATGTTATATCAGATAAAGATGAAACGGACAACAGGAAAAGTACACCGCGGTTTTACCGTTTCTAAGCGGTGTCAGTCTGTCTACGAGTGCGTGTGATTTCTGTCATAACATTATGATTGTAAAGCTGTTTGGTTGTGATACAATGTACGTCTATTGCCTGGTATGAGACCATGACATCTGACATAATACGGGGGTGTAGTATAATAACATTGAACCCTGGAATACAGCCAGAGATGTAAAGGATACACGTGATTCCTCCGCCAGGGGAAACACTAAGTACTATTCTTTCAGTAAGGGGTGGATTTTCTTAGTTGATGATATGCGAATCAACCATATTGTTATAGGAAACCAAGCAGGAAATATAAGATTAGCTTACGTGCGGGTTATTTGTTATGTTTCCTTACATGTTTATTTAATATACACTAAGACTGATGCATCTGAGTAGCTGCAAAAGGGTGACTAAAATTAGGGCACCGAATTGAATTGATTTGCTTCAATAGCCCACACAAAACAACAGGTATTGTTTCAGGGATGATTTCCAGGGACAAGGTTTAGTTTGTTTGAAAAATTAGTATCTTATAATAAGACAGTTAAGATTAAAAAAGACTGGACGACCTCGTTCAGCTCAAGGACCATGCGTGGGCTTGATTTACATTTCACTACACCTTGTTATATTTCTCTCAA